>NW_027472841.1:0-230630 GCF_030347505.1 Rhynchophorus ferrugineus
ATCGATAATTTACACCTTAGGCTCTGCTTCTAACTTGGGCCCAAATTGTAAAATGGTCTTATCTATTGGCGATTTCGTTCCAATTCACATTCCAAGTAATATTCGGCATGCTAATTACATTGCCGGTTGCCAAATTGCATTATCTCTTATAGTTTCCGAGATATGGACTATCAATAATTTACACCTTAGGCTCTGCTTCTAACTTGGGCCCAAATTGTAAAATGGTCTTATCTATTGGCGATTTCGTTCCAATTCACATTCCAAGTAATATTCGGCATGCTAATTACATTGCCGGTTGCGAAATTGCATTATCTCTTATAGTTTCCGAGATATGGACTATCAATAATTTACACCTTAGGCTCTGCTTCTAACTTGGGCCCAAATTGTAAAATGGTCTTATCTATTGGCGATTTCTTTCCAATTCACATTCCAAGTAATATTCGGCATGCTAATTACATTGCCGGTTGCCAAATTGCATTATCTCTTATAGTTTCCGAGATATGGACTATCGATAATTTACACCTTAGGCTCTGCTTCTAACTTGGGCCCAAATTGTAAAATGGTCTTATCTATTGGCGATTTCGTTCCAATTCACATTCCAAGTAATATTCGGCATGCTAATTACATTGCCGGTTGCAAATTGCATTATCTCTTATAGTTTCCGAGATATGGACTATCGATAATTTACACCTTAGGCTCTGCTTCTAACTTGGGCCCAAATTGTAAAATGGTCTTATCTATTGGCGATTTCGTTCCAATTCACATTCCAAGTAATATTCGGCATGCTAATTACATTGCCGGTTGCCAAATTGCATTATCTCTTATAGTTTCCGAGATATGGACTATCGATAATTTACACCTTAGGCTCTGCTTCTAACTTGGGCCCAAATTGTAAAATGGTCTTATCTATTGGCGATTTCGTTCCAATTCACACTCCAAGTAATATTCGGCATGCTAATTACATTGCCGGTTGCGAAATTGCATTATCTCTTATAGTTTCCGAGATATGGACTATCGATAATTTACACCTTAGGCTCTGCTTCTAACTTGGGCCCAAATTGTAAAATGGTCTTATCTATTGGCGATTTCGTTCCAATTCACATTCCAAGTAATATTCGGCATGCTAATTACATTGCCGGTTGCCAAATTGCATTATCTCTTATAGTTTCCGAGATATGGACTATCGATAATTTACACCTTAGGCTCTGCTTCTAACTTGGGCCCAAATTGTAAAATGGTCTTATCTATTGGCGATTTCGTTCCAATTCACATTCCAAGTAATATTCGGCATGCTAATTACATTGCGGTTGCCAAATTGCATTATCTCTTATAGTTTCCGAGATATGGACTATCGATAATTTACACCTTAGGCTCTGCTTCTAACTTGGGCCCAAATTGTAAAATGGTGTTATCTATTGGCGATTTCGTTCCAATTCACATTCCAAGTAATATTCGGCATGCTAATTATATTGCCGGTTGCCAAATTGCATTATCTCTTATAGTTTCCGAGATATGGACTATCGATAATTTACACCTTAGGCTCTGCTTCTAACTTGGGCCCCAATTGTAAAATGGTCTTATCTATTGGCGATTTCGTTCCAATTCACACTCCAAGTAATATTCGGCATGCTAATTACATTGCCGGTTGCGAAATTGCATTATCTCTTATAGTTTCCGAGATATGGACTATCGATAATTTACACCTTAGGCTCTGCTTCTAACTTGGGCCCAAATTGTAAAATGGTCTTATCTATTGGCAATTTCGTTCCAATTCACATTCCAAGTAATATTCGGCATGCTAATTACATTGCCGGTTGCCAAATTGCATTATCTCTTATAGTTTCCGAGATATGGACTATCGATAATTTACACCTTAGGCTCTGCTTCTAACTTGGGCCCAAATTGTAAAATGGTCTTATCTATTGGCGATTTCGTTCCAATTCACATTCCAGGTAATATTCGGCATGCTAATTACATTGCCGGTTGCCAAATTGCATTATCTCTTATAGTTTCCGAGATATGGACTATCGATAATTTACACCTTAGGCTCTGCTTCTAACTTGGGCCCAAATTGTAAAATGGTCTTATCTATTGGCGATTTCGTCCCAATTCCCATTCCAAGTGATATTCGGCATGCTAATTACATTGCCGGTTGCGAAATTGCATTATCTCTTATAGTTTCCGAGATATGGACTATCAATAATTTACACCTTAGGCTCTGCTTCTAACTTGGGCCCAAATTGTAAAATGGTCTTATCTATTGGCGATTTCGTTCCAATTCCCATTCCAAGTAATATTCGGCATGCTAATTACATTGCCGGTTGTCAAATTGCATTATCTCTTATAGTTTCCGAGATATGGACTATCGATAATTTACACCTTAGGCTCTGCTTCTAACTTGGGCCCAAATTGTAAAATGGTCTTATCTATTGGCGATTTCGTTCCAATTCACATTCCAAGTAATATTCGGCATGCTAATTACATTGCCGGTTGCCAAATTGAATTATCTCTTATAGTTTCCGAGATATGGACTATCGATAATTTACAATTTAGGCTCTGCTTCTAACTTGGGCCCAAATTGTAAAATGGTCTTACCTATTGGCGATTTCGTTCCAATTCACATTCCAAGTAATATTCGGCATGCTAATTACATTGCCGGTTGCCAAATTGCATTATCTCTTATAGTTTCCGAGATATGGACTATCGATAATTTACACTTTAGGCTCTGCTTCTAACTTGGGCCCAAGTTGTAAAATGGTCTTATCTATTGGCGATTTCGTTCCAATTCACATTCCAAGTAATATTCGGCATGCTAATTACATTGCCGGTTGCCAAATTGCATTATCTCTTATAGTTTCCGAGATATGGACTATCGATAATTTACACCTTAGGCTCTGCTTCTAACTTGGGCCCAAATTGTAAAATGGTCTTATCTATTGGCGATTTCGTCCCAATTCACATTCCAAGTGATAATCGGCATGCTAATTACATTGCCGGTTGCGAAATTGCATTATCTCTTATAGTTTCCGAGATATGGACTATCGATAATTTACACCTTAGGCTCTGCTTCTAACTTGGGCCCAAATTGTAAAATGGTCTTATCTATTGGCGATTTCGTTCCAATTCACATTCCAAGTAATATTCGGCATGCTAATTACATTGCCGGTTGCCAAATTGCATTATCTCTTATAGTTTCCGAGATATGGACTATCGATAATTTACACCTTAGGCTCTGCTTCTAACTTGGGCCCAAATTGTAAAATGGTCTTATCTATTGGCGATTTCGTTCCAATTCACATTCCAAGTAATATTCGGCATGCTAATTACATTGCCAGTTGCCAAATTGCATTATCTCTTATAGTTTCCGAGATATGGACTATCGATAATTTACACTTTAGGCTCTGCTTCTAACTTGGGCCCAAATTGTAAAATGGTCTTATCTATTGGCGATTTCGTTCCAATTCACATTCCAAGTAATATTCGGCATGCTAATTACATTGCCGGTTGCCAAATTGCATTATCTCTTATAGTTTCCGAGATATGGACTATCGATAATTTACACCATAGGCTCTGCTTATAACTTGGGCCCAAATTGTAAAATGGTCTTATCTATTGGCGATTTCGTTCCAATTCACATTCCAAGTAATATTCGGCATGCTAATTACATTGCCAGTTGCCAAATTGCATTATCTCTTATAGTTTCCGAGATATGGACTATCGATAATTTACACTTTAGGCTCTGCTTCTAACTTGGGCCCAAATTGTAAAATGGTCTTATCTATTGGCGATTTCGTTCCAATTCACATTCCAAGTAATATTCGGCATGCTAATTACATTGCCGGTTGCCAAATTGCATTATCTCTTATAGTTTCCGAGATATGGACTATCGATAATTTACACCTTAGGCTCTGCTTCTAACTTGGGCCCAAATTGTAAAATGGTCTTATCTATTGGCGATTTCGTCCCAATTCACATTCCAAGTGATAATCGGCATGCTAATTACATTGCCGGTTGCGAAATTGCATTATCTCTTATAGTTTCCGAGATATGGACTATCGATAATTTACACCTTAGGCTCTGCTTCTAACTTGGGCCCAAATTGTAAAATGGTCTTATCTATTGGCGATTTCGTTCCAATTCACATTCCAAGTAATATTCGGCATGCTAATTACATTGCCGGTTGCCAAATTGCATTATCTCTTATAGTTTCCGAGATATGGACTATCGATAATTTACACCTTAGGCTCTGCTTCTAACTTGGGCCCAAATTGTAAAATGGTCTTATCTATTGGCGATTTCGTTCCAATTCACATTCCAAGTAATATTCGGCATGCTAATTACATTGCCAGTTGCCAAATTGCATTATCTCTTATAGTTTCCGAGATATGGACTATCGATAATTTACACTTTAGGCTCTGCTTCTAACTTGGGCCCAAATTGTAAAATGGTCTTATCTATTGGCGATTTCGTTCCAATTCACATTCCAAGTAATATTCGGCATGCTAATTACATTGCCGGTTGCCAAATTGCATTATCTCTTATAGTTTCCGAGATATGGACTATCGATAATTTACACCTTAGGCTCTGCTTCTAACTTGGGCCCAAATTGTAAAATGGTCTTATCTATTGGCGATTTCGTCCCAATTCACATTCCAAGTGATAATCGGCATGCTAATTACATTGCCGGTTGCGAAATTGCATTATCTCTTATAGTTTCCGAGATATGGACTATCGATAATTTACACCTTAGGCTCTGCTTCTAACTTGGGCCCAAATTGTAAAATGGTCTTATCTATTGGCGATTTCGTTCCAATTCACATTCCAAGTAATATTCGGCATGCTAATTACATTGCCGGTTGCCAAATTGCATTATCTCTTATAGTTTCCGAGATATGGACTATCGATAATTTACACCTTAGGCTCTGCTTCTAACTTGGGCCCAAATTGTAAAATGGTCTTATCTATTGGCGATTTCGTTCCAATTCACATTCCAAGTAATATTCGGCATGCTAATTACATTGCCGGTTGCCAAATTGCATTATCTCTTATAGTTTCCGAGATATGGACTATCAATAATTTACACCTTAGGCTCTGCTTCTAACTTGGGCCCAAATTGTAAAATGGTCTTATCTATTGGCGATTTCGTTCCAATTCACATTCCAAGTAATATTCGGCATGCTAATTACATTGCCGGTTGCGAAATTGCATTATCTCTTATAGTTTCCGAGATATGGACTATCAATAATTTACACCTTAGGCTCTGCTTCTAACTTGGGCCCAAATTGTAAAATGGTCTTATCTATTGGCGATTTCGTTCCAATTCACATTCCAAGTAATATTCGGCATGCTAATTACATTGCCGGTTGCCAAATTGCATTATCTCTTATAGTTTCCGAGATATGGACTATCGATAATTTACACCTTAGGCTCTGCTTCTAACTTGGGCCCAAATCGTAAAATGGTCTTATCTATTGGCGATTTCGTTCCAATTCACATTCCAAGTAATATTCGGCATGCTAATTACATTGCCGGTTGCGAAATTGCATTATCTCTTATAGTTTCCGAGATATGGACTATCAATAATTTACACCTTAGGCTCTGCTTCTAACTTGGGCCCAAATTGTAAAATGGTCTTATCTATTGGCGATTTCGTTCCAATTCACATTCCAAGAAATATTCGGCATGCTAATTACATTGCCGGTTGCCAAATTGCATTATCTCTTATAGTTTCCGAGATATGGACTATCGATAATTTACACCTTAGGCTCTGCTTCTAACTTGGGACCAAATTGTAAAATGGTCTTATCTATTGGCGATTTCGTTCCAATTCACATTCCAAGTAATATTCGGCATGCTAATTACATTGCCGGTTGCCAAATTGCATTATCTCTTATAGTTTCCGAGATATGGACTATCGATAATTTACACCTTAGGCTCTGCTTCTAACTTGGGCCCAAATTGTAAAATGGTCTTATCTATTGGCGATTTCGTTCCAATTCACATTCCAAGTAATATTCGGCATGCTAATTACATTGCCGGTTGCCAAATTGCATTATCTCTTATAGTTTCCGAGATATGGACTATCGATAATTTACACCTTAGGCTCTGCTTCTAACTTGGGCCCAAATTGTAAAATGGTCTTATCTATTGGCGATTTCGTTCCAATTCACATTCCAAGTAATATTCGGCATGCTAATTACATTGCCGGTTGCCAAATTGCATTATCTCTTATAGTTTCCGAGATATGGACTATCGATAATTTACACCTTAGGCTCTGCTTCTAACTTGGGCCCAAATTGTAAAATGGTCTTATCTATTGGCGATTTCGTCCCAATTCACATTCCAAGTGATATTCGGCATGCTAATTACATTGCAGGTTGCGAAATTGCATTATCTCTTATAGTTTCCGAGATATGGACTATCAATAATTTACACCTTAGGCTCTGCTTCTAACTTGGGCCCAAATTGTAAAATGGTCTTATCTATTGGCGATTTCGTTCCAATTCACATTCCAAGTAATATTCGGCATGCTAATTACATTGCCGGTTGCCAAATTGCATTATCTCTTATAGTTTCCGAGATATGGACTATCGATAATTTACACCTTAGGCTCTGCTTCTAACTTGGGCCCAAATTGTAAAATGGTCTTATCTATTGGCGATTTCGTTCCAATTCACATTCCAAGTAATATTCGGCATGCTAATTACATTGCCGGTTGCGAAATTGCATTATCTCTTATAGTTTCCGAGATATGGACTATCAATAATTTACACCTTAGGCTCTGCTTCTAACTTGGGCCCAAATTGTAAAATGGTCTTATCTATTGGCGATTTCGTTCCAATTCACATTCCAAGTAATATTCGGCATGCTAATTACATTGCCGGTTGCGAAATTGCATTATCTCTTATAGTTTCCGAGATATGGACTATCAATAATTTACACCTTAGGCTCTGCTTCTAACTTGGGCCCAAATTGTAAAATGGTCTTATCTATTGGCGATTTCGTTCCAATTCACATTCCAAGTAATATTCGGCATGCTAATTACATTGCCGGTTGCCAAATTGCATTATCTCTTATAGTTTCCGAGATATGGACTATCGATAATTTACACCTTAGGCTCTGCTTCTAACTTGGGCCCAAATTGTAAAATGGTCTTATCTATTGGCGATTTCGTTCCAATTCACATTCCAAGTAATATTCGGCATGCTAATTACATTGCCGGTTGCCAAATTGCATTATCTCTTATAGTTTCCGAGATATGGACTATCGATAATTTACACCTTAGGCTCTGCTTCTAACTTGGGCCCAAATTGTAAAATGGTCTTATCTATTGGCGATTTCGTTCCAATTCTCATTCCAAGTAATATTCGGCATGCTAATTACATTTCCGGTTGCCAAATTGCATTATCTCTTATAGTTTCCGAGATATGGACTATCGATAATTTACACCTTAGGCTCTGCTTCTAACTTGGGCCCAAATTGTAAAATGGTCTTATCTATTGGCGATTTCGTTCCAATTCACATTCCAAGTAATATTCGGCATGCTAATTGCATTGCCGGTTGCCAAATTGCATTATCTCTTATAGTTTCCGAGATATGGACTATCGATAATTTACACCTTAGGCTCTGCTTCTAACTTGGGCCCAAATTGTAAAATGGTCTTATCTGTTGGCGATTTCGTCCCAATTCACATTCCAAGTGATAATCGGCATGCTAATTACATTGCCGGTTGCGAAATTGCATTATCTCTTATAGTTTCCGAGATATGGACTATCAATAATTTACACCTTAGGCTCTGCTTCTAACTTGGGCCCAAATTGTAAAATGGTCTTATCTATTGGCGATTTCGTTCCAATTCACATTCCAAGTAATATTCGGCATGCTAATTACATTGCCGGTTGCCAAATTGCATTATCTTTTATAGTTTCCGAGATATGGACTATCGATAATTTACACCTTAGGCTCTGCTTCTAACTTGGGCCCAAATTGTAAAATGGTCTTATCTATTGGCGATTTCGTTCCAATTCACATTCCAAGTAATATTCGGCATGCTAATTACATTGCCGGTTGCCAAATTGCATTATCTCTTATAGTTTCCGAGATATGGACTATCGATAATTTACACCTTAGGCTCTGCTTCTAACTTGGGCCCAAATTGTAAAATGGTCTTATCTATTGGCGATTTCGTCCCAATTCACATTCCAAGTGATAATCGGCATGCTAATTACATTGCCGGTTGCGAAATTGCATTATCTCTTATAGTTTCCGAGATATGGACTATCAATAATTTACACCTTAGGCTCTGCTTCTAACTTGGGCCCAAATTGTAAAATGGTCTTATCTATTGGCGATTTCGTTCCAATTCACATTCCAAGTAATATTCGGCATGCTAATTATATTGCCGGCTGCCAAATTGCATTATCTCTTATAGTTTCCGAGATATGGACTATCGATAATTTACACCTTAGGCTCTGCTTCTAACTTGGGCCCAAATTGTAAAATGGTCTTATCTATTGGCGATTTCGTTCCAATTCACATTCCAAGTAATATTCGGCATGCTAATTACATTGCCGGTTGCCAAATTGCATTATCTCTTATAGTTTCCGAGATATGGACTATCGATAATTTACACCTTAGGCTCTGCTTCTAACTTGGGCCCAAATTGTAAAATGGTCTTATCTATTGGCGATTTCGTTCCAATACACATTCCAAGTAATATTCGGCATGCTAATTACATTGCCGGTTGCCAAATTGCATTATCTCTTATAGTTTCCGAGATATGGACTATCGATAATTTACACCTTAGGCTCTGCTTCTAACTTGGGCCCAAATTGTAAAATGGTCTTATCTATTGGCGATTTCGTTCTAATTCACATTCCAAGTAATATTCGGCATGCTAATTACATTGCCGGTTGCCAAATTGCATTATCTCTTATAGTTTCCGAGATATGGACTATCGATAATTTACACCTTAGGCTCTGCTTCTAACTTGGGCCCAAATTGTAAAATGGTCTTATCTATTGGCGATTTCGTTCCAATTCACATTCCAAGTAATATTCGGCATGCTAATTACATTGCCGGTTGCCAAATTGCATTATCTCTTATAGTTTCCGGGATATGGACTATCGATAATTTACACCTTAGGCTCTGCTTCTAACTTGGGCCCAAATTGTAAAATGGTCTTATCTATTGGCGATTTCGTTCCAATTCACACTCCTAGTAATATTCGGCATGCTAATTACATTGCCGGTTGCGAAATTGCATTATCTCTTATAGTTTCCGAGATATGGACTATCGATAATTTACACCTTAGGCTCTGCTTCTAACTTGGGTCCAAATTGTAAAATGGTCTTATCTATTGGCGATTTCGTTCCAATTCACATTCCAAGTAATATTCGGCATGCTAATTACATTGCCGGTTGCCAAATTGCATTAACTCTTATAGTTTCCGAGATATGGACTATCGATAATTTACACCTTAGGCTCTGCTTCTAACTTGGGCCCAAATTGTAAAATGGTCTTATCTATTGGCGATTTCGTTCCAATTCACATTCCAAGTAATATTCGACATGCTAATTACATTGCCGGTTGCCAAATTGCATTATCTCTTATAGTTTCCGAGATATGGACTATCGATAATTTACACCATAGGCTCTGCTTCTAATTTGGGCCCAAATTGTAAAATGGTCTTATCTATTGGCGATTTCGTTCCAATTCACATTCCAAGTAATATTCGGCATGCTAATTACATTGCCGGTTGCCAAATTGCATTAACTCTTATAGTTTCCGAGATATGGACTATCGATTATTTACACCTTAGGCTCTGCTTCTAACTTGGGCCCAAATTGTAAAATGGTCTTATCTATTGGCGATTTCGTTCCAATTCACATTCCAAGTAATATTCGGCATGCTAATTACATTGCCGGTTGCCAAATTGCATTATCTCTTATAGTTTCCGAGATATGGACTATCGATAATTTACACCATAGGCTCTGCTTATAACTTGGGCCCAAATTGTAAAATGGTCTTATCTATTGGCGATTTCGTTCCAATTCACATTCCAAGTAATATTCGGCATGCTAATTACATTGCCGGTTGCCAAATTGCATTATCTCTTATAGTTTCCGAGATATGGACTATCGATAATTTACACCTTAGGCTCTGCTTCTAACTTGGGCCCAAATTGTAAAATGGTCTTATCTATTGGCGATTTCGTTCCAATTCACATTCCAAGTAATATTCGGCATGCTAATTACATTGCCGGTTGCCAAATTGCATTATCTCTTATAGTTTCCGAGATATGGACTATCGATAATTTACACCTTAGGCTCTGCTTCTAACTTGGGCCCAAATTGTAAAATGGTCTTATCTATTGGCGATTTCGTTCCAATTCACATTCCAAGTAATATTCGGCATGCTAATTACATTGCCGGTTGCCAAATTGCATTATCTCTTATAGTTTCCGAGATATGGACTATCGATAATTTACACCATAGGCTCTGCTTCTAACTTGGGCCCAAATTGTAAAATGGTCTTATCTATTGGCGATTTCGTTCCAATTCACATTCCAAGTAATATTCGGCATGCTAATTACATTGCCGGTTGCCAAATTGCATTATCTCTTATAGTTTCCGAGATATGGACTATCGATAATTTACACCTTAGGCTCTGCTTCTAACTTGGGCCCAAATTGTAAAATGGTCTTATCTATTGGCGATTTCGTTCCAATTCACATTCCAAGTAATATTCGGCATGCTAATTACATTGCCGGTTGCCAAATTGAATTATCTCTTATAGTTTCCGAGATATGGACTATCGATAATTTACACCTTAGGCTCTGCTTCTAACTTGGGCCCAAATTGTAAAATGGTCTTACCTATTGGCGATTTCGTTCCAATTCACATTCCAAGTAATATTCGGCATGCTAATTGCATTGCCGGTTGCCAAATTGCATTATCTCTTATAGTTTCCGAGATATTGACTATCGATAATTTACACCTTAGGCTCTGCTTCTAACTTGGGCCCAAATTGTAAAATGGTCTTACTTATTGGCGATTTCGTTCCAATTCACATTCCAAGTAATATTCGGCATGCTAATTACATTGCCGGTTGCCAAATTGCATTATCTCTTATAGTTTCCGAGATATGGACTATCAATAATTTACACCTTAGGCTCTGCTTCTAACTTGGGCCCAAATTGTAAAATGGTCTTATCTATTGGCGATTTCGTTCCAATTCACATTCCGAGTAATATTCGGCATGCTAATTACATTGCCGGTTGCCAAATTGCCTTATCTCTTATAGTTTCCGAGATATGGACTATCGATAATTTACACCTTAGGCTCTGCTTCTAACTTGGGCCCAAATCGTAAAATGGTCTTATCTATTGGCGATTTCGTTCCAATTCACATTCCAAGTAATATTCGGCATGCTAATTACATTGCCGGTTGCCAAATTGCATTATCTCTTAGTTTCCGAGATATGGACTATCGATAATTTACACCTTAGGCTCTGCTTCTAACTTGGGCCCAAATTGTAAAATGGTCTTATCTATTGGCGATTTCGTTCCAATTCACATTCCAAGTAATATTCGGCATGCTAATTACATTGCCGGTTGCCAAATTGCATTATCTCTTATAGTTTCCGAGATATGGACTATCGATAATTTACACCTTAGGCTCTGCTTCTAACTTGGGCCCAAATTGTAAAATGGTCTTATCTATTGGCGATTTCGTTCCAATTCACACTCCAAGTAATATTCGGCATGCTAATTACATTGCCGGTTGCGAAATTGCATTATCGCTTATAGTTTCCGAGATATGGACTATCGATAATTTACACCTTAGGCTCTGCTTCTAACTTGGGCCCAAATTGTAAAATGGTCTTATCTATTGGCGATTTCGTTCCAATTCACATTCCAAGTAATATTCGGCATGCTAATTACATTGCCGGTTGCCAAATTACATTATCTCTTATAGTTTCCGAGATATGGACTATCGATAATTTACACCTTAGGCTCTGCTTCTAACTTGGGCCCAAATTGTAAAATGGTCTTATCTATTGGCGATTTCGTTCCAATTCACATTCCAAGTAATATTCGGCATGCTAATTACATTGCCGGTTGCCAAATTGCTTTATCTCTTATAGTTTCCGAGATATGGACTATCGATAATTTACACCTTAGGCTCTGCTTCTAACTTGGGCCCAAATTGTAAAATGGTCTAATCTATTGGCGATTTCGTCCCAATTCACATTCCAAGTGATATTCGGCATGCTAATTACATTGCCGGTTGCGAAATTGCATTATCTCTTATAGTTTCCGAGATATGGACTATCAATAATTTACACCTTAGGCTCTGCTTCTAACTTGGGCCCAAATTGTAAAATGGTCTTATCTAATGGCGATTTCGTTCCAATTCACATTCCAAGTAATATTCGGCATGCTAATTACATTGCCGGTTGCCAAATTGCATTATCTCTTATAGTTTCCGAGATATGGACTATCGATAATTTACACCTTAGGCTCTGCTTCTAACTTGGGCCCAAATTGTAAAATGGTCTTATCTATTGGCGATTTCGTTCCAATTCACACTCCAAGTAATATTCGGCATGCTAATTACATTGCCGGTTGCGAAATTGCATTATCTCTTATAGTTTCCGAGATATGGACTATCGATA
This sequence comes from Rhynchophorus ferrugineus, assembly GCF_030347505.1. NCBI lineage: Eukaryota > Metazoa > Arthropoda > Insecta > Coleoptera > Curculionidae > Rhynchophorus > Rhynchophorus ferrugineus. The sequence continues at coordinate 12,679 of NW_027472841.1, forward strand.
ATTTACACCTTAGGCTCTGCTTCTAACTTGGGCCCAAATTGTAAAATGGTCTTATCTATTGGCGATTTCGTTCCAATTCACATTCCAAGTAATATTCGGCATGCTAATTACATTGCCGGTTGCCAAATTGCATTATCTCTTATAGTTTCCGAGATATGGACTATCGATAATTTACACCTTAGGCTCTGCTTCTAACTTGGGCCCAAATTGTAAAATGGTCTTCTCTATTGGCGATTTCGTCCCAATTCACATTCCAAGTAATATTCGGCATGCTAATTACATTGCCGTTTGCGAAATTGCATTATCTCTTATAGTTTCAGAGATATGGACTATCAATAATTTACACCTTAGGCTCTGCTTCTAACTTGGGCCCAAATTGTAAAATGGTCTTATCTATTGGCGATTTCGTTCCAATTCACATTCCAAGTAATATTCGGCATGCTAATTACATTGCCGGTTGCCAAATTGCATTATCTCTTATAGTTTCCGAGATATGGACTATCGATAATTTACACCTTAGGCTCTGCTTCTAACTTGGGCCCAAATTGTAAAATGGTTTTATCTATTGGCGATTTCGTTCCAATTCACATTCCAAGTAATATTCGGCATGCTAATTACATTGCCGGTTGCCAAATTGCATTAACTCTTATAGTTTCCAAGATATGGACTATCGATAATTTACACCTTAGGCTCTGCTTCTAACTTGGGCCCAAATTGTAAAATGGTCTTATCTATTGGCGATTTCGTTCCAATTCACATTCCAAGTAATATTCGGCATGCTAATTACATTGCCGGTTGCCAAATTGCATTATCTCTTATAGTTTCCGAGATATGGACTATCGATAATTTACACCTTAGGCTCTGCTTCTAACTTGGGCCCAAATTGTAAAATGGTCTTATCTATTGGCGATTTCGTTCCAATTCACATTCCAATTAATATTCGGCATGCTAATTACATTGCCGTTTGCGAAATTGCATTATCTCTTATAGTTTCAGAGATATGGACTATCGATAATTTACACCTTAGGCTCTGCTTCTAACTTGGGCCCAAATTGTAAAATGGTCTTATCTATTGGCGATTTCGTTCCAATTCACATTCCAAGTAATATTCGGCATGCTAATTACATTGCCGGTTGCCAAATTGCATTATCTCTTATAGTTTCCGAGATATGGACTATCGATAATTTACACCTTAGGCTCTGCTTCTAACTTGGGCCCAAATTGTAAAATGGTCTTATCTATTGGCGATTTCGTTCCAATTCACATTCCAAGTAATATTCGGCATGCTAATTACATTGCCGGTTGCCAAATTGCATTATCTCTTATAGTTTCCGAGATATGGACTATCGATAATTTACACCTTAGGCTCTGCTTCTAACTTGGGCCCAAATTGTAAAATGGTCTTATCTATTGGCGATTTCGTTCCAATTCACATTCCAAGTAATATTCGGCATGCTAATTACATTGCCGGTTGCCAAATTGCATTATCTCTTATAGTTTCCGAGATATGGACTATCGATAATTTACACCTTAGGCTCTGCTTCTAACTTGGGCCCAAATTGTAAAATGGTCTTATCTATTGGCGATTTCTTTCCAATTCACATTCCAAGTAATATTCGGCATGCTAATTACATTGCCGGTTGCCAAATTGCATTATCTCTTATAGTTTCCGAGATATGGACTATCGATAATTTACACCTTAGGCTCTGCTTCTAACTTGGGCCCAAATTGTAAAATGGTCTTATCTATTGGCGATTTCGTTCCAATTCACATTCCAAGTAAGATTCGGCATGCTAATTACATTGCCGGTTGCCAAATTGCATTATCTCTTATAGTTTCCGAGATATGGACTATCGATAATTTACACCTTAGGCTCTGCTTCTAACTTGGGCCCAAATTGTAAAATGGTCTTATCTATTGGCGATTTCGTTCCAATTCACATTCCAAGTAATATTCGGCATGCTAATTACATTGCCGGTTGCCAAATTGCATTATCTCTTATAGTTTCCGAGATATGGACTATCGATAATTTACACCTTAGGCTCTGCTTCTAACTTGGGCCCAAATTGTAAAATGGTCTTATCTATTGGCGATTTCGTTCCAATTCACACTCCAAGTAATATTCGGCATGCTAATTACATTGCCGGTTGCGAAATTGCATTATCTCTTATAGTTTCCGAGATATGGACTATAGATAATTTACACCTTAGGCTCTGCTTCTAACTTGGGCCCAAATTGTAAAATGGTCTTATCTATTGGCGATTTCGTTCCAATTCACACTCCAAGTAATATTCGGCATGCTAATTACATTGCCGGTTGCGAAATTGCATTATCTCTTATAGTTTCCGAGATATGGACTATCGATAATTTACACCTTAGGCTCTGCTTCTAACTTGGGCCCAAATTGTAAAATGGTCTTATCTATTGGCGATTTCGTTCCAATTCACATTCCAAGTAATATTCGGCATGCTAATTACATTGCCGGTTGCTAAATTGCATTATCTCTTATAGTTTCCGAGATATGGACTATCCATAATTTACACCTTAGGCTCTGCTTCTAACTTGGGCCCAAATTGTAAAATGGTCTTATCTATTGGCGATTTCGTTCCAATTCACATTCCAAGTAATATTCGGCATGCTAATTACATTGCCGGTTGCCAAATTGCATTATCTCTTATAGTTTCCGAGATATGGACTATCGATAATTTACACCTTAGGCTCTGCTTCTAACTTGGGCCCAAATTGTAAAATGGTCTTATCTATTGGCGATTTCGTTCCAATTCACATTCCAAGTAATATTCGGCATGCTAATTACATTGCCGGTTGCCAAATTGCATTATCTCTTATAGTTTCCGAGATATGGACTATCGATAATTTACACCTTAGGCTCTGCTTCTAACTTGGGCCCAAATTGTAAAATGGTCTTATCTATTGGCGATTTCGTTCCAATTCACATTCCAAGTAATATTCGGCATGCTAATTACATTGCCGGTTGCCAAATTGCATTATCTCTTATAGTTTCCGAGATATGGACTATCGATAATTTACACCTTAGGCTCTGCTTCTAACTTGGGCCCAAATTGTAAAATGGTCTTATCTATTGGCGATTTCGTTCCAATTCACATTCCAAGTAATATTCGGCATGCTAATTACATTGCCGGTTGCCAAATTGCATTATCTCTTATAGTTTCCGAGATATGGACTATCAATAATTTACACCTTAGGCTCTGCTTCTAACTTGGGCCCAAATTGTAAAATGGTCTTATCTATTGGCGATTTCGTTCCAATTCACATTCCAAGTAATATTCGGCATGCTAATTACATTGCCGGTTGCGAAATTGCATTATCTCTTATAGTTTCCGAGATATGGACTATCCATAATTTACACCTTAGGCTCTGCTTCTAACTTGGGCCCAAATTGTAAAATGGTCTTATCTATTGGCGATTTCGTTCCAATTCACATTCCAAGTAATATTCGGCATGCTAATTACATTGCCGGTTGCCAAATTGCATTATCTCTTATAGTTTCCGAGATATGGACTATCGATAATTTACACCTTAGGCTCTGCTTCTAACTTGGGCCCAAATCGTAAAATGGTCTTATCTATTGGCGATTTCGTTCCAATTCACATTCCAAGTAATATTCGGCATGCTAATTACATTGCTGGTTGCCAAATTGCATTATCTCTTATAGTTTCCGAGATATGGACTATCAATAATTTACACTTTAGGCTCTGCTTCTAACTTGGGCCCAAATTGTAAAATGGTCTTATCTATTGGCGATTTCGTTCCAATTCACATTCCAAGTAATATTCGGCATGCTAATTACATTGCCGGTTGCGAAATTGCATTATCTCTTATAGTTTCCGAGATATGGACTATCAATAATTTACACCTTAGGCTCTGCTTCTAACTTGGGCCCAAATTGTAAAATGGTCTTATCTATTGGCGATTTCGTTCCAATTCACATTCCAAGAAATATTCGGCATGCTAATTACATTGCCGGTTGCCAAATTGCATTATCTCTTATAGTTTCCGAGATATGGACTATCGATAATTTACACCTTAGGCTCTGCTTCTAACTTGGGCCCAAATTGTAAAATGGTCATATCTATTGGCGATTTCGTTCCAATTCACATTCCAAGTAATATTCGGCATGCTAATTACATTGCCGGTTGCCAAATTGCATTATCTCTTATAGTTTCCGAGATATTGACTATCGATAATTTACACCTTAGGCTCTGCTTCTAACTTGGGCCCAAATTGTAAAATGGTCTTATCTATTGGCGATTTCGTTCCAATTCTCATTCCAAGTAATATTCGGCATGCTAATTACATTGCCGGTTGCCAAATTGCATTATCTCTTATAGTTTCCGAGATATGGACTATCGATAATTTACACCTTAGGCTCTGCTTCTAACTTGGGCCCAAATTGTAAAATGGTCTTATCTATTGGCGATTTCGTTCCAATTCACATTCCAAGTAATATTCGGCATGCTAATTACATTGCCGGTTGCCAAATTGCATTATCTCTTATAGTTTCCGAGATATGGACTATCGATAATTTACACCTTAGGCTCTGCTTCTAACTTGGGCCCAAATTGTAAAATGGTCTTATCTATTGGCGATTTCGTTCCAATTCACATTCCAAGTAATATTCGGCATTCTAATTACATTGCCGGTTGCCAAATTGCATTATCTCTTATAGTTTCCGAGATATGGACTATCGATAATTTACACCTTAGGCTCTGGTTCTAACTTGGGCCCAAATTGTAAAATGGTCTTATCTATTGGCGATTTCGTTCCAATTCACATTCCAAGTAATATTCGGCATGCTAATTACATTGCCGGTTGCCAAATTGCATTATCTCTTATAGTTTCCGAGATATGGACTATCGATAATTTACACCTTAGGCTCTGCTTCTAACTTGGGCCCAAATTGTAAAATGGTCTTATCTATTGGCGATTTCGTTCCAATTCACATTCCAAGTAATATTCGGCATGCTAATTACATTGCCGGTTGCCAAATTGCATTAACTCTTATAGTTTCCGAGATATGGACTATCGATAATTTACACCTTAGGCTCTGCTTCTAACTTGGGCCCAAATTGTAAAATGGTCTTATCTATTGGCGATTTCGTTCCAATTCACATTCCAAGTAATATTCGGCATGCTAATTACATTGCCGGTTGCCAAATTGCATTATCTCTTATAGTTTCCGAGATATGGACTATCGATAATTTACACCATAGGCTCTGCTTATAACTTGGGCCCAAATTGTAAAATGGCCTTATCTATTGGCGATTTCGTTCCAATTCACATTCCAAGTAATATTCGGCATGCTAATTACATTGCCGGTTGCCAAATTGCATTATCTCTTATAGTTTCCGAGATATGGACTATCGATAATTTACACTTTAGGCTCTGCTTCTAACTTGGGCCCAAATTGTAAAATGGTCTTATCTATTGGCGATTTCGTTCCAATTCACATTCCAAGTAATATTCGGCATGCTAATTACATTGCCGGTTGCCAAATTGCATTATCTCTTATAGTTTCCGAGATATGAACTATCGATAATTTACACCTTAGGCTCTGCTTCTAACTTGGGCCCAAATTGTAAAATGGTCTTATCTATTGGCGATTTCGTCCCAATTCACATTCCAAGTGATAATCGGCATGCTAATTACATTGCCGGTTGCGAAATTGCATTATCTCTTATAGTTTCCGAGATATGGACTATCAATAATTTACACCTTAGGCTCTGCTTCCAACTTGGGCCCAAATTGTAAAATGGTCTTATCTATTGGCGATTTCGTTCCAATTCACATTCCAAGTAATATTCGGCATGCTAATTACATTGCCGGTTGCCAAATTGCATTATCTCTTATAGTTTCCGAGATATGGACTATCGATAATTTACACCTTAGGCTCTGCTTCTAACTTGGGCCCAAATTGTAAAATGGTCTTATCTATTGGCGATTTCGTTCCAATTCACATTCCAAGTAATATTCGGCATGCTAATTACATTGCCGGTTGCCAAATTGCATTATCTCTTATAGTTTCCGAGATATGGACTATCGATAATTTACACCTTAGGCTCTGCTTCTAACTTGGGCCCAAATTGTAAAATGGTCTTATCTATTGGCGATTTCGTTCCAATTCACATTCCAAGTAATATTCGGCATGCTAATTACATTGCCGGTTGCCAAATTGCATTATCTCTTATAGTTTCCGAGATATGGACTATCAATAATTTACACCTTAGGCTCTGCTTCTAACTTGGGCCCAAATTGTAAAATGGTCTTATCTATTGGCGATTTCGTTCCAATTCACATTCCAAGTAATATTCGGCATGCTAATTACATTGCCGGTTGCGAAATTGCATTATCTCTTATAGTTTCCGAGATATGGACTATCAATAATTTGCACCTTAGGCTCTGCTTCTAACTTGGGCCCAAATTGTAAAATGGTCTTATCTATTGGCGATTTCGTTCCAATTCACATTCCAAGTAATATTCGGCATGCTAATTACATTGCCGGTTGCCAAATTGCATTATCTCTTATAGTTTCCGAGATATGGACTATCGATAATTTACACCTTAGGCTCTGCTTCTAACTTGGGCCCAAATCGTAAAATGGTCTTATCTATTGGCGATTTCGTTCCAATTCACATTCCAAGTAATATTCGGCATGCTAATTACATTGCGGGTTGCCAAATTGCATTATCTCTTATAGTTTCCGAGATATGGACTATCAATAATTTACAACTTAGGCTCTGCTTCTAACTTGGGCCCAAATTGTAAAATGGTCTTATCTATTGGCGATTTCGTTCCAATTCACATTCCAAGAAATATTCGGCATGCTAATTACATTGCCGGTTGCCAAATTGCATTATCTCTTATAGTTTCCGAAATATGGACTATCGATAATTTACACCTTAGGCTCTGCTTCTAACTTGGGCCCAAATTGTAAAATGGTCTTATCTATTGGCGATTTCGTTCCAATTCACATTCCAAGTAATATTCGGCATGCTAATTACATTGCCGGTTGCCAAATTGCATTATCTCTTATAGTTTCCGAGATATGGACTATCGATAATTTACACCTTAGGCTCTGCTTCTAACTTGGGCCCAAATTGCAAAATGGTCTTATCTATTGGCGATTTCGTTCCAATTCACATTCCAAGTAATATTCGGCATGCTAATTACATTGCCGGTTGCCAAATTGCATGATCTCTTATAGTTTCCGAGATATGGACTATCGATAATTTACACCTTAGGCTCTGCTTCTAACTTGGGCCCAAATTGTAAAATGGTCTTATCTATTGGCGATTTCGTTCCAATTCACACTCCAAGTAATATTCGGCATGCTAATTACATTGCCGGTTGCGAAATTGCATTATCTCTTATAGTTTCCGAGATATGGACTATCGATAATTTACACCTTAGGCTCTGCTTCTAACTTGGGCACAAATTGTAAAATGGTCTTATCTATTGGCGATTTCGTTCCAATTCACATTCCAAGTAATATTCGGCATGCTAATTACATTGCGGGTTGCCAAATTGCATTATCTCTTATAGTTTCCGAGATATGGACTATCGATAATTTACACCTTAGGCTCTGCTTCTAACTTGGGCCCAAATTGTAAAATGGTCTTATCTATTGGCGATTTCGTTCCAATTCACATTCCAAGTAATATTCGGCATGCTAATTACATTGCCGGTTGCCAAATTGCATTATCTCTTATAGTTTCCGAGATATGGACTATCGATAATTTACACCTTAGGCTCTGCTTCTAACTTGGGCCCAAATTGTAAAATGGTCTTATCTATTGGCGATTTCGTCCCAATTCACATTCCAAGTGATATTCGGCATGCTAATTACATTGCCGGTTGCGAAATTGCATTATCTCTTATAGTTTCCGAGATATGGACTATCAATAATTTACACCTTAGGCTCTGCTTCTAACTTGGGCCCAAATTGTAAAATGGTCTTATCTATTGGCGATTTCGTTCCAATTCACATTCCAAGTAATATTCGGCATGCTAATTATATTGCCGGTTGCCAAATTGCATTATCTCTTATATTTTCCGAGATATGGACTATCGATAATTTACACCTTAGGCTCTGCTTCTAACTTGGGCCCAAATTGTAAAATGGTCTTATCTATTGGCGATTTCGTTCCAATTCACATTCCAAGTAATATTCGGCATGCTAATTACATTGCCGGTTGCGAAATTGCATTATCTCTTATAGTTTCCGAGATATGGACTATCAATAATTTACACCTTAGGCTCTGCTTCTAACTTGGGCCCAAATTGTAAAATGGTCTTATCTATTGGCGATTTCGTTCCAATTCACATTCCAAGTAATATTCGGCATGCTAATTACATTGCCGGTTGCGAAATTGCATTATCTCTTATAGTTTCCGAGATATGGACTATCAATAATTTACACCTTAGGCTCTGCTTCTAACTTGGGCCCAAATTGTAAAATGGTCTTATCTATTGGCGATTTCGTACCAATTCACATTCCAAGTAATATTCGGCATGCTAATTACATTGCCGGTTGCCAAATTGCATTATCTCTTATAGTTTCCGAGATATGGACTATCGATAATTTACACCTTAGGCTCTGCTTCTAACTTGGGCCCAAATTGTAAAATGGTCTTATCTATTGGCGATTTCGTTCCAATTCACATTCCAAGTAATATTCGGCATGCTAATTACATTGCCGGTTGCCAAATTGCATTATCTCTTATAGTTTCCGAGATATGGACTATCGATAATTTACACCTTAGGCTCTGCTTCTAACTTGGGCCCAAATTGTAAAATGGTCTTATCTATTGGCGATTTCGTTCCAATTCTCATTCCAAGTAATATTCGGCATGCTAATTACATTGCCGGTTGCCAAATTGCATTATCTCTTATAGTTTCCGAGATATGGACTATCGATAATTTACACCTTAGGCTCTGCTTCTAACTTGGGCCCAAATTGTAAAATGGTCTTATCTATTGGCGATTTCGTTCCAATTCACATTCCAAGTAATATTCGGCATGCTAATTACATTGCCGGTTGCCAAATTGCATTATCTCTTATAGTTTCCGAGATATGGACTATCGATAATTTACACCTTAGGCTCTGCTTCTAACTTGGGCCCAAATTGTAAAATGGTCTTATCTATTGGCGATTTCGTTCCAATTCACATTCCAAGTAATATTCGGCATGCTAATTACATTGCCGGTTGCCAAATTGCATTATCTCTTATAGCTTCCGAGATATGGACTATCGATAATTTACACCTTAGGCTCTGCTTCTAACTTGGGCCCAAATTGTAAAATGGTCTTATCTATTGGCGATTTCGTCCCAATTCACATTCCAAGTGATAATCGGCATGCTAATTACATTGCCGGTTGCGAAATTGCATTATCTCTTATAGTTTCCGAGATATGGACTATCAATAATTTACACCTTAGGCTCTGCTTCTAACTTGGGCCCAAATTGTAAAATGGTCTTATCTATTGGCGATTTCGTTCCAATTCACATTCCAAGTAATATTCGGCATGCTAATTACATTGCCGGTTGCCAAATTGCATTATCTCTTATAGTTTCCGAGATATGGACTATCGATAATTTACACCTTAGGCTCTGCTTCTAACTTGGGCCCAAATTGTAAAATGGTCTTATCTATTGGCGATTTCGTTCCAATTCACATTCCAAGTAATATTCGGCATGCTAATTACATTGCCGGTTGCCAAATTGCATTATCTCTTATAGTTTCCGAGATATGGACTATCGATAATTTACACCTTAGGCTCTGCTTCTAACTTGGGCCCAAATTGTAAAATTGTCTTATCTATTGGCGATTTCGTCCCAATTCACATTCCAAGTGATAATCGGCATGCTAATTACATTGCCGGTTGCGAAATTGCATTATCTATTATAGTTTCCGAGATATGGACTATCAATAATTTACACCTTAGGCTCTGCTTCTAACTTGGGCCCAAATTGTAAAATGGTCTTATCTATTGGCGATTTCGTTCCAATTCACATTCCAAGTAATATTCGGCATGCTAATTACATTGCCGGTTGCCAAATTGCATTATCTCTTATAGTTTCCGAGATATGGACTATCGATAATTTACGCCTTAGGCTCTGCTTCTAACTTGGGCCCAAATTGTAAAATGGTCTTATCTATTGGCGATTTCGTTCCAATTCACATTCCAAGTAATATTCGGCATGCTAATTACATTGCCGGTTGCCAAATTGCATTATCTCTTATAGTTTCCGAGATATGGACTATCGATAATTTACACCTTAGGCTCTGCTTATAACTTGGGCCCAAATTGTAAAATGGTCTTATCTATTGGCGATTTCGTTCCAATTCACATTCCAAGTAATATTCGGCATGCTAATTACATTGCCGGTTGCCAAATTGCATTATCTCTTATAGTTTCCGAGATATGGACTATCGATAATTTACACCTTAGGCTCTGCTTCTAACTTGGGCCCAAATTGTAAAATGGTCTTATCTATTGGCGATTTCGTTCTAATTCACATTCCAAGTAATATTCGGCATGCTAATTACATTGCCGGTTGCCAAATTGCATTATCTCTTATAGTTTCCGAGATATGGACTATCGTTAATTTACACCTTAGGCTCTGCTTCTAACTTGGGCCCAAATTGTAAAATGGTCTTATCTATTGGCGATTTCGTTCCAATTCACATTCCAAGTAATATTCGGCATGCTAATTACATTGCCGGTTGCCAAATTGCATTATCTCTTATAGTTTCCGAGATATGGACTATCGATAATTTACACCTTAGGCTCTGCTTCTAACTTGGGCCCAAATTGTAAAATGGTCTTATCTATTGGCGATTTCGTTCTAATTCACATTCCAAGTAATATTCGGCATGCTAATTACATTGCCGGTTGCCAAATTGCATTATCTCTTATAGTTTCCGAGATATGGACTATCGTTAATTTACACCTTAGGCTCTGCTTCTAACTTGGGCCCAAATTGTAAAATGGTCTTATCTATTGGCGATTTCGTTCCAATTCACATTCCAAGTAATATTCGGCATGCTAATTGCATTAACTCTTATAGTTTCCGAGATATGGACTATCGATAATTTACACCTTAGGCTCTGCTTCTAACTTGGGCCCAAATTGTAAAATGGTCTTATCTATTGGCGATTTCGTTCCAATTCACACTCCAAGTAATATTCGGCATGCTAATTACATTGCCGGTTGCGAAATTGCATTATCTCTTATAGTTTCCGAGATATGGACTATCGATAATTTACACCTTAGGCTCTGCTTCTAACTTGGGCCCAAATTGTAAAATGGTCTTATCTATTGGCGATTTCGTTCCAATTCACATTCCAAGTAATATTCGGCATGCTAATTACATTGCCGGTTGCCAAATTGCATTATCTCTTATAGTTTCCGAGATATGGACTATCGATAATTTACACCTTAGGCTCTGCTTCTAACTTGGGCCCAAATTGTAAAATGGTCTTATCTATTGGCGATTTCGTTCCAATTCACATTCCAAGTAATATTCGGCATGCTAATTACATTGCCGGTTGCCAAATTGCATTATCTCTTATAGTGTCCGAGATATGGACTATCGATAATTTACACCTTAGGCTCTGCTTCTAACTTGGGCCCAAATTGTAAAATGGCCTTATCTATTGGCGATTTCGTCCCAATTCACATTCCAAGTGATATTCGGCATGCTAATTACATTGCCGGTTGCGAAATTGCATTATCTCTTATAGTTTCCGAGATATGGACTATCAATAATTTACACCTTAAGCTCTGCTTCTAACTTGGGCCCAAATTGTAAAATGGTCTTATCTATTGGCGATTTCGTTCCAATTCACATTCCAAGTAATATTCGGCATGCTAATTACATTGCCGGTTGCCAAATTGCATTATCTCTTATAATTTCCGAGATATGGACTATCGATAATTTACACCTTAGGCTCTGCTTCTAACTTGGACCCAAATTGTAAAATGGTCTTATCTATTGGCGATTTCGTTCCAATTCACATTCCAAGTAATATTCGGCATGCTAATTACATTGCCGGTTGCCAAATTGCATTATCTCTTATAGTTTCCGAGATATGGACTATCGATAATTTACACCTTAGGCTCTGGTTCTAACTTGGGCCCAAATTGTAAAATGGTCTTATCTATTGGCGATTTCGTTCCAATTCACACTCCAAGTAATATTCGGCATGCTAATTACATTGCCGGTTGCGAAATTGCATTATCTCTTATAGTTTCCGAGATATGGACTATCGATAATTTACACCTTAGGCTCTGCTTCTAACTTGGGCCCAAATTGTAAAATGGTCTTATCTATTGGCGATTTCGTTCCAATTCACATTCCAAGTAATATTCGGCATGCTAATTACATTGCCGGTTGCCAAATTGAATTATCTCTTATAGTTTCCGAGATATGGACTATCGATAATTTACACCTTAGGCTCTGCTTCTAATTTGGGCCCAAATTGTAAAATGGTCTTACCTATTGGCGATTTCGTTCCAATTCACATTCCAAGTAATATTCGGCATGCTAATTGCATTGCCGGTTGCCAAATTGCATTATCTCTTATAGTTTCCGAGATATTGACTATCGATAATTTACACCTTAGGCTCTGCTTCTAACTTGGGCCCAAATTGTAAAATGGTCTTATCTATTGGCGATTTCGTTCCAATTCACATTCCAAGTAATATTCGGCATGCTAATTACATTGCCGGTTACCAAATTGCATTATCTCTTATAGTTTCCGAGATATGGACTATCGATAATTTACACCTTAGGCTCTGCTTCTAACTTGGGCCCAAATTGTAAAATGGTCTTATCTATTGGCGATTTCGTTCCAATTCACACTCCAAGTAATATTCGGCATGCTAATTACATTGCCGGTTGCGAAATTGCATTATCTCTTATAGTTTCCGAGATATGGACTATCGATAATTTACACCTTAGGCTCTGCTTCTAACTTGGGCCCAAATTGTAAAATGGTCTTATCTATTGGCGATTTCGTTCCAATTCACATTCCAAGTAATATTCGGCATGCTAATTACATTGCCGGTTGCCAAATTGAATTATCTCTTATAGTTTCCGAGATATGGACTATCGATAATTTACACCTTAGGCTCTGCTTCTAACTTGGGCCCAAATTGTAAAATGGTCTTACCTATTGGCGATTTCGTTCCAATTCACATTCCAAGTAATATTCGGCATGCTAATTGCATTGCCGGTTGCCAAATTGCATTATCTCTTATAGTTTCCGAGATATTGACTATCGATAATTTACACCTTAGGCTCTGCTTCTAACTTGGGCCCAAATTGTAAAATGGTCTTATCTATTGGCGATTTCGTTCCAATTCACATTCCAAGTAATATTCGGCATGCTAATTACATTGCCGGTTGCGAAATTGCATTATTTCTTATAGTTTCCGAGATATGGACTATCGATAATTTACACCTTAGGCTCTGCTTCTAACTTGGGCCCAAATTGTAAAATGGTCTTATCTATTGGCGATTTCGTTCCAATTCACATTCCAAGTAATATTCGGCATGCTAATTACATTGCCGGTTGCCAAATTGCATTATCTCTTATAGTTTCCGAGATATGGACTATCAATAATTTACACCTTAGGCTCTGCTTCTAACTTGGGCCCAAATTGTAAAATGGTCTTATCTATTGGCGATTTCGTTCCAATTCACATTCCAAGTAATATTCGGCATGCTAATTACATTGCCGGTTGCCAAATTGCATTATCTCTTATAGTTTCCGAGATATGGACTATCAATAATTTACACCTTAGGCTCTGCTTCTAACTTGGCCCCAAATTGTAAAATGGTCTTATCTATTGACGATTTCGTTCCAATTCACATTCCAAGTAATATTCGGCATGCTAATTACATTGCCGGTTGCCAAATTGCATTAACTCTTATAGTTTCCGAGATATGGACTATCGATAATTTACACCTAAGGCTCTGCTTCTAACTTGGGCCCAAATTGTAAAATGGTCTTATCTATTGGCGATTTCGTTCCAATTCACATTCCAAGTAATATTCGGCATGCTAATTACATTGCCGGTTGCCAAATTGCATTATCTCTTATAGTTTCCGAGATATGGACTAACGATAATTTACACAATAGGCTCTGCTTATAACTTGGGCCCAAATTGTAAAATGGTCTTATCTATTGGCGATTTCGTTCCAATTCACATTCCAAGTAATATACGGCATGCTAATTACATTGCCGGTTGCCAAATTGCATTATCTCTTATAGTTTCCGAGATATGGACTATCGATAATTTACACCTTAGGCTCTGCTTCTAACTTGGGCCCAAATTGTAAAATGGTCTTATCTATTGGCGATTTCGTTCCAATTCACATTCCAAGTAATATTCGGCATGCTAATTACATTGCCGGTTGCCAAATTGCATTATCTCTTATAGTTTCCGAGATATGGACTATCGATAATTTACACTTTAGGCTCTGCTTCTAACTTGGGCCCAAATTGTAAAATGGTCTTATCTATTGGCGATTTCGTTCCAATTCACATTCCAAGTAATATTCGGCATGCTAATTACATTGCCGGTTGCCAAATTGCATTATCTCTTATAGTTTCCGAGATATGGACTATCGATAATTTACACCTTAGGCTCTGCTTCTAACTTGGGCCCAAATTGTAAAATGGTCTTATCTATTGGCGATTTCGTCCCAATTCACATTCCAAGTGATAATCGGCATGCTAATTACATTGCCGGTTGCGAAATTGCATTATCTCTTATAGTTTCCGAGATATGGACTATCAATAATTTACACCTTAGGCTCTGCTTCTAACTTGGGCCCAAATTGTAAAATGGTCTTATCTATTGGCGATTTCGTTCCAATTCACATTCCAAGTAATATTCGGCATGCTAATTACATTGCCGGTTGCCAAATTGCATTATCTCTTATAGTTTCCGAGATATGGACTATCGATAATTTACACCTTAGGCTCTGCTTCTAACTTGGGCCCAAATTGTAAAATGGTCTTATCTATAGGCGATTTCGTCCCAATTCACATTCCAAGTGATATTCGGCATGCTAATTACATTGCCGGTTGCGAAATTGCATTATCTCTTATAGTTTCCGAGATATGGACTATCGATAATTTGCACCTTAGGCTCTGCTTCTAACTTGCTCCCAAATTGTAAAATGGTCTTATCTATTGGCGATTTCGTTCCAATTCACATTCCAAGTAATATTCGGCATGCTAATTACATTGCCGGTTGCCAAATTGCATTATCTCTTATAGTTTCCGAGATATGGACTATCGATAATTTACACAATAGGCTCTGCTTCTAACTTGGGCCCAAATTGTAAAATGGTCTTATCTATTGGCGATTTCGTTCCAATTCACATTCCAAGTAATATACGGCATGCTAATTACATTGCCGGTTGCCAAATTGCATTATCTCTTATAGTTTCCGAGATATGGACTATCGATAATTTACACCTTAGGCTCTGCTTCTAACTTGGGCCCAAATTGTAAAATGGTCTTATCTATTGGCGATTTCGTTCCAATTCACATTCAAAGTAATATTCGGCATGCTAATTACATTGCCGGTTGCCAAATTGCATTATCTCTTATAGTTTCCGAGATATGGACTATCGATAATTTACACTTTAGGCTCTGCTTCTAACTTGGGCCCAAATTGTAAAATGGTCTTATCTATTGGCGATTTCGTTCCAATTCACATTCCAAGTAATATTCGGCATGCTAATTACATTGCCTGTTGCCAAATTGCATTATCTCTTATAGTTTCCGAGATATGGACTATCGATAATTTACACCTTAGGCTCTGCTTCTAACTTGGGCCCAAATTGTAAAATGGTCTTATCTATTGGCGATTTCGTCCCAATTCACATTCCAAGTGATAATCGGCATGCTAATTACATTGCCGGTTGCGAAATTGCATTATCTCTTATAGTTTCCGAGATATGGACTATCAATAATTTACACCTTAGGCTCTGCTTCTAACTTGGGCCCAAATTGTAAAATGGTCTTATCTATTGGCGATTTCGTTCCAATTCACATTCCAAGTAATATTCGGCATGCTAATTACATTGCCGGTTGCCAAATTGCATTATCTCTTATAGTTTCCGAGATATGGACTATCGATAATTTACACCTTAGGCTCTGCTTCTAACTTGGGCCCAAATTGTAAAATGGTCTTATCTATAGGCGATTTCGTCCCAATTCACATTCCAAGTGATATTCGGCATGCTAATTACATTGCCGGTTGCGAAATTGCATTATCTCTTATAGTTTCCGAGATATGGACTATCGATAATTTGCACCTTAGGCTCTGCTTCTAACTTGCTCCCAAATTGTAAAATGGTCTTATCTATTGGCGATTTCGTTCCAATTCACATTCCAAGTAATATTCGGCATGCTAATTACATTGCCGGTTGCCAAATTGCATTATCTCTTATAGTTTCCGAGATATGGACTATCGATAATTTACACCTTAGGCTCTGCTTCTAACTTGGGCCCAAATTGTAAAATGGTCTTATCTATTGGCGATTTCGTTCCAATTCACATTCCAAGTAATATTCGGCATGCTAATTACATTGCCGGTTGCCAAATTGAATTATCTCTTATAGTTTCCGAGATATGGACTATCGATAATTTACACCTTAGGCTCTGCTTCTAACTTGGGCCCAAATTGTAAAATGGTCTTATCTATTGGCGATTTCGTTCCAATTCACATTCCAAGTAATATTGGGCATGCTAATTACATTGCCGGTTGCCAAATTGCATTATCTCTTATAGTTTCCGAGATATGGACTATCGATAATTTACACCATAGGCTCTGCTTCTAACTTGGGCCCAAATTGTAAAATGGTCTTACCTATTGGCGATTTCGTTCCAATTCACATTCCAAGTAATATTCGGCATGCTAATTACATTGCCGGTTGCCAAATTGCATTATCTCTTATAGTTTGCGAGATATGGACTATCGATAATTTACACCTTAGGCTCTGCTTCTAACTTGGGCCCAAATTGTAAAATGGTCTTATCTATTGGCGATTTCGTTCCAATTCACATTCCAATTAATATTCGGCATGCTAATTACATTGCCGGTTGCCAAATTGCATTATCTCTTATAGTTTCCGAGATATGGACTATCGATAATTTACACCTCAGGCTCTGCTTCTAACTTGGGCCCAAATTGTAAAATGGTCTTATCTATTGGCGATTTCGTTCCAATTCACATTCCAAGTAATATTCGGCATGCTAATTACATTGCCGGTTGCTAAATTGCATTATCTCTTATAGTTTCCGAGATATGGACTATCGATAATTTACACCTTAGGCTCTGCTTCTAACTTGGGCCCAAATTGTAAAATGGTCTTATCTATTGGCGATTTCATTCCAATTCACATTCCAAGTAATATTCGGCATGCTAATTACATTGCCGGTTGCCAAATTGCATTAACTCTTATAGTTTCCGAGATATGGACTATCGATAATTTACACCTTAGGCTCTGCTTCTAACTTGGGCCCAAATTGTAAAATGGTCTTATCTATTGGCGATTTCGTTCCAATTCACATTCCAAGTAATATTCGGCATGCTAATTACATTGCCGGTTGCTAAATTGCATTATCTCTTATAGTTTCCGAGATATGGACTATCGATAATTTACACCTTAGGCTCTGCTTCTAACTTGGGCCCAAATTGTAAAATGGTCTTATCTATTGGCGATTTCGTTCCAATTCACATTCCAAGTAATATTCGGCATGCTAATTACATTGCCGGTTGCCAAATTGCATTAACTCTTATAGTTTCCGAGATATGGACTATCGATAATTTACACCATAGGCTCTGCTTCTAACTTGGGCCCAAATTGTAAAATGGTCTTACCTATTGGCGATTTCGTTCCAATTCACATTCCAAGTAATATTCGGCATGCTAATTACATTGCCGGTTGCCAAATTGCATTATCTCTTATAGTTTCCGAGATATGGACTATCGATAATTTACACCTTAGGCTCTGCTTCTAACTTGGGCCCAAATTGTAAAATGGTCTTATCTATTGGCGATTTCGTTCCAATTCACATTCCAAGTAATATTCGGCATGCTAATTACATTGCCGGTTGCCAAATTGAATTATCTCTTATAGTTTCCGAGATATGGACTATCGATAATTTACACCTTAGGCTCTGCTTCTAACTTGGGCCCAAATTGTAAAATGGTCTTATCTATTGGCGATTTCGTTCCAATTCACATTCCAAGTAATATTGGGCATGCTAATTACATTGCCGGTTGCCAAATTGCATTATCTCTTATAGTTTCCGAGATATGGACTATCGATAATTTACACCTTAGGCTCTGCTTCTAACTTGGGCCCAAATTGTAAAATGGTCTTATCTATTGGCGATTTCGTTCCAATTCACATTCCAAGTGATAATCGGCATGCTAATTACATTGCCGGTTGCGAAATTGCATTATCTCTTATAGTTTCCGAGATATGGACTACCAATAATTTACACCTTAGGCTCTGCTTCTAACTTGGGCCCAAATTGTAAAATGGTCTTATCTATTGGCGATTTCGTTCCAATTCACATTCCAAGTAATATTCGGCATGCTAATTACATTGCCGGTTGCCAAATTGCATTATCTCTTATAGTTTCCGAGATATGGACTATCGATAATTTACACCTTAGGCTCTGCTTCTAACTTGGGCCCAAATTGTAAAATGGTCTTATCTATAGGCGATTTCGTCCCAATTCACATTCCAAGTGATATTCGGCATGCTAATTACATTGCCGGTTGCGAAATTGCATTATCTCTTATAGTTTCCGAGATATGGACTATCGATAATTTGCACCTTAGGCTCTGCTTCTAACTTGATCCCAAATTGTAAAATGGTCTTATCTATTGGCGATTTCGTTCCAATTCACATTCCAAGTAATATTCGGCATGCTAATTACATTGCCGGTTGCCAAATTGCATTATCTCTTATAGTTTCCGAGATATGGACTATCGATAATTTACACAATAGGCTCTGCTTCTAACTTGGGCCCAAATTGTAAAATGGTCTTATCTATTGGCGATTTCGTTCCAATTCACATTCCAAGTAATATACGGCATGCTAATTACATTGCCGGTTGCCAAATTGCATTATCTCTTATAGTTTCCGAGATATGGACTATCGATAATTTACACCTTAGGCTCTGCTTCTAACTTGGGCCCAAATTGTAAAATGGTCTTATCTATTGGCGATTTCGTTCCAATTCACATTCAAAGTAATATTCGGCATGCTAATTACATTGCCGGTTGCCAAATTGCATTATCTCTTATAGTTTCCGAGATATGGACTATCGATAATTTACACTTTAGGCTCTGCTTCTAACTTGGGCCCAAATTGTAAAATGGTCTTATCTATTGGCGGTTTCGTTCCAATTCACATTCCAAGTAATATTCGGCATGCTAATTACATTGCCTGTTGCCAAATTGCATTATCTCTTATAGTTTCCGAGATATGGACTATCGATAATTTACACCTTAGGCTCTGCTTCTAACTTGGGCCCAAATTGTAAAATGGTCTTATCTATTGGCGATTTCGTTCCAATTCACATTCCAAGTGATAATCGGCATGCTAATTACATTGCCGGTTGCGAAATTGCATTATCTCTTATAGTTTCCGAGATATGGACTATCATTAATTTACACCTTAGGCTCTGCTTCTAACTTGGGCCCAAATTGTAAAATGGTCTTATCTATTGGCGATTTCGTTCCAATTCACATTCCAAGTAATATTCGGCATGCTAATTACATTGCCGGTTGCCAAATTGCATTATCTCTTATAGTTTCCGAGATATGGACTATCGATAATTTACACCTTAGGCTCTGCTTCTAACTTGGGCCCAAATTGTAAAATGGTCTTATCTATAGGCGATTTCGTCCCAATTCACATTCCAAGTGATATTCGGCATGCTAATTACATTGCCGGTTGCGAAATTGCATTATCTCTTATAGTTTCCGAGATATGGACTATCGATAATTTGCACCTTAGGCTCTGCTTCTAACTTGCTCCCAAATTGTAAAATGGTCTTATCTATTGGCGATTTCGTTCCAATTCACATTCCAAGTAATATTCGGCATGCTAATTACATTGCCGGTTGCCAAATTGCATTATCTCTTATAGTTTCCGAGATATGGACTATCGATAATTTACACCTTAGGCTCTGCTTCTAACTTGGGCCCAAATTGTAAAATGGTCTTATCTATTGGCGATTTCGTTCCAATTCACATTCCAAGTAATATTCGGCATGCTAATTACATTGCCGGTTGCCAAATTGAATTATCTCTTATAGTTTCCGAGATATGGACTATCGATAATTTACACCTTAGGCTCTGCTTCTAACTTGGGCCCAAATTGTAAAATGGTCTTATCTATTGGCGATTTCGTTCCAATTCACATTCCAAGTAATATTGGGCATGCTAATTACATTGCCGGTTGCCAAATTGCATTATCTCTTATAGTTTCCGAGATATGGACTATCGATAATTTACACCATAGGCTCTGCTTCTAACTTGGGCCCAAATTGTAAAATGGTCTTACCTATTGGCGATTTCGTTCCAATTCACATTCCAAGTAATATTCGGCATGCTAATTACATTGCCGGTTGCCAAATTGCATTATCTCTTATAGTTTGCGAGATATGGACTATCGATAATTTACACCTTAGGCTCTGCTTCTAACTTGGGCCCAAATTGTAAAATGGTCTTATCTATTGGCGATTTCGTTCCAATTCACATTCCAATTAATATTCGGCATGCTAATTACATTGCCGGTTGCCAAATTGCATTATCTCTTATAGTTTCCGAGATATGGACTATCGATAATTTACACCTTAGGCTCTGCTTCTAACTTGGGCCCAAATTGTAAAATGGTCTTATCTATTGGCGATTTCGTTCCAATTCACATTCCAAGTAATATTCGGCATGCTAATTACATTGCCGGTTGCTAAATTGCATTATCTCTTATAGTTTCCGAGATATGGACTATCGATAATTTACACCTTAGGCTCTGCTTCTAACTTGGGCCCAAATTGTAAAATGGTCTTATCTATTGGCGATTTCGTTCCAATTCACATTCCAAGTAATATTCGGCATGCTAATTACATTGCCGGTTGCCAAATTGCATTAACTCTTATAGTTTCCGAGATATGGACTATCGATAATTTACACCTTAGGCTCTGCTTCTAACTTGGGCCCAAATTGTAAAATGGTCTTATCTATTGGCGATTTCGTTCCAATTCACATTCCAAGTAATATTCGGCATGCTAATTACATTGCCGGTTGCTAAATTGCATTATCTCTTATAGTTTCCGAGATATGGACTATCGATAATTTACACCTTAGGCTCTGCTTCTAACTTGGGCCCAAATTGTAAAATGGTCTTATCTATTGGCGATTTCGTTCCAATTCACATTCCAAGTAATATTCGGCATGCTAATTACATTGCCGGTTGCCAAATTGCATTAACTCTTATAGTTTCCGAGATATGGACTATCGATAATTTACACCATAGGCTCTGCTTCTAACTTGGGCCCAAATTGTAAAATGGTCTTACCTATTGGCGATTTCGTTCCAATTCACATTCCAAGTAATATTCGGCATGCTAATTACATTGCCGGTTGCCAAATTGCATTATCTCTTATAGTTTCCGAGATATGGACTATCGATAATTTACACCTTAGGCTCTGCTTCTAACTTGGGCCCAAATTGTAAAATGGTCTTATCTATTGGCGATTTCGTTCCAATTCACATTCCAAGTAATATTCGGCATGCTAATTACATTGCCGGTTGCCAAATTGAATTATCTCTTATAGTTTCCGAGATATGGACTATCGATAATTTACACCTTAGGCTCTGCTTCTAACTTGGGCCCAAATTGTAAAATGGTCTTATCTATTGGCGATTTCGTTCCAATTCACATTCCAAGTAATATTGGGCATGCTAATTACATTGCCGGTTGCCAAATTGCATTATCTCTTATAGTTTCCGAGATATGGACTATCGATAATTTACACCTTAGGCTCTGCTTCTAACTTGGGCCCAAATTGTAAAATGGTCTTATCTATTGGCGATTTCGCTCCAATTCACATTCCAAGTAATATTCGGCATGCTAATTACATTGCCGGTTGCCAAATTGCATTATCTCTTATAGTTTCCGAGATATGGACTATCGATAATTTACACCATAGGCTCTGCTTCTAACTTGGGCCCAAATGGTCTTACCTATTGGCGATTTCGTTCCAATTCACATTCCAAGTAATATTCGGCATGCTAATTACATTGCCGGTTGCCAAATTGCATTATCTCTTATAGTTTCCGAGATATGGACTATCGATAATTTACACCTTAGGCTCTGCTTCTAACTTGGGCCCAAATTGTAAAATGGTCTTATCTATTGGCGATTTCGCTCCAATTCACATTCCAAGTAATATTCGGCATGCTAATTACATTGCCGGTTGCCAAATTGCATTATCTCTTATAGTTTCCGAGATATGGACTATCGATAATTTACACCTTAGGCTCTGCTTCTAACTTGGGCTCAAATTGTAAAATGGTCTTATCTATTGGCGATTTCGTTCCAATTCACATTCCAAGTAATATTCGGCATGCTAATTACATTGCCGGTTGCCAAATTGCATTATCTCTTATAGTTTCCGAGATATGTACTATCGATAATTTACACCTTAGGCTCTGCTTCTAACTTGGGCTCAAATTGTAAAATAGCCTTATCTATTGGCGATTTCGTTCCAATTCACATTCCAAGTAATATTCGGCATGCTAATTACATTTCCGGTTGCCAAATTGCATTATCTCTTATAGTTTCCGAGATATGGACTATCGATAATTTACACCTTAGGCTCTGCTTCTAAATTGGGCCCAAATTGTAAAATGGTCTTATCTATTGGCAATTTCGTTCCAATTCACATTCCAAGTAATATTCGGCATGCTAATTACATTGCCGGTTGCCAAATTGCATTATCTCTTATAGTTTCCGAGATATGGACTATCGATAATTTACACCATAGGCTCTGCTTCTAACTTGGGCCCAAATTGTAAAATGGCCTTATCTATTGGCGATTTCGTTCCAATTCACATTCCAAGTAATATTCGGCATGCTAATTACATTGCCGGTTGCCAAATTGCATTATCTCTTATAGTTTCCGAGATATGGACTATCGATACTTTACACCTTAGGCTCTGATTCTAACTTGGGCCCAAATTGTAAAATGGTCTTATCTATTGGCGATTTCGTTCCAATTCACATTCCAAGTAATATTCGGCATGCTGATTACATTGCCGGTTGCCAAATTGCATTAACTCTTATAGTTTCCGAGATATGGACTATCGATAATTTACACCTTAGGCTCTGCTTCTAACTTGGGCCCAAATTGTAAAATGGTCTTATCTATTGGCGATTTCGTTCCAATTCACACTCCTAGTAATATTCGGCATGCTAATTACATTGCCGGTTGCGAAATTGCATTATCTCTTATAGTTTCCGAGATATGGACTATCAATAATTTACACCTTAGGCTCTGCTTCTAAATTGGGCCCAAATTGTAAAATGGTCTTATCTATTGGCGATTTCGTTCCAATTCACATTCCAAGTAATATTCGGCATGCTAATTACATTGCCGGTTGCCAAATTGCATTATCTCTTATAGTTTCCGAGATATGGACTATCGATAATTTACACCTTAGGCTCTGCTTCTAACTTGGGCCCAAATTGTAAAATGGTCTTATCTATTGGCGATTTCGCTCCAATTCACATTCCAAGTAATATTCGGCATGCTAATTACATTGCCGGTTGCCAAATTGCATTATCTCTTATAGTTTCCGAGATATGGACTATCGATAATTTACACCATAGGCTCTGCTTCTAACTTGGGCCCAAATTGTAAAATGGTCTTACCTATTGGCGATTTCGTTCCAATTCACATTCCAAGTAATATTCGGCATGCTAATTACATTGCCGGTTGCCAAATTGCATTATCTCTTATAGTTTCCGAGATATGGACTATCGATAATTTACACCTTAGGCTCTGCTTCTAACTTGGGCCCAAATTGTAAAATGGTCTTATCTATTGGCGATTTCGCTCCAATTCACATTCCAAGTAATATTCGACATGCTAATTACATTGCCGGTTGCCAAATTGCATTATCTCTTATAGTTTCCGAGATATGGACTATCGATAATTTACACCTTAGGCTCTGCTTCTAACTTGGGCTCAAATTGTAAAATGGTCTTATCTATTGGCGATTTCGTTCCAATTCACATTCCAAGTAATATTCGGCATGCTAATTACATTGCCGGTTGCCAAATTGCATTATCTCTTATAGTTTCCGAGATATGTACTATCGATAATTTACACCTTAGGCTCTGCTTCTAACTTGGGCTCAAATTGTAAAATGGTCTTATCTATTGGCGATTTCGTTCCAATTCACATTCCAAGTAATATTCGGCATGCTAATTACATTTCCGGTTGCCAAATTGCATTATCTCTTATAGTTTCCGAGATATGGACTATCGATAATTTACACCTTAGGCTCTGCTTCTAACTTGGGCCCAAATTGTAAAATGGTCTTATCTATTGGCGATTTCGTTCCAATTCACATTCCAAGTAATATTCGGCATGCTAATTACATTGCCGGTTGCCAAATTGCATTATCTCTTATAGTTTCCGAGATATGGACTATCGATAATTTACACCTTAGGCTCTGCTTCTAACTTGGGCTCAAATTGTAAAATGGTCTTATCTATTGGCGATTTCGTTCCAATTCACAATCCAAGTAATATTCGGCATGCTAATTACATTGCCGGTTGCCAAATTGCATTATCTCTTATAGTTTCCGAGATATGTACTATCGATAATTTACACCTTAGGCTCTGCTTCTAACTTGGGCTCAAATTGTAAAATGGTCTTATCTATTGGCGATTTCGTTCCAATTCACATTCCAAGTAATATTCGGCATGCTAATTACATTTCCGGTTGCCAAATTGCATTATCTCTTATAGTTTCCGAGATATGGACTATCGATAATTTACACCTTAGGCTCTGCTTCTAACTTGGGCCCAAATTGTAAAATGGTCTTATCTATTGGCGATTTCGTTCCAATTCACACTCCAAGTAATATTCGGCATGCTAATTACATTGCCGGTTGCGAAATTACATTATCTCTTATAGTTTCCGAGATATGGACTATCGATAATTTACACCTTAGGCTCTGCTTCTAACTTGGGCCCAAATTGTAAAATGGTCTTATCTATTGGCGATTTCGTTCCAATTCACATTCCAAGTAATATTCGGCATGCTAATTACATTGCCGGTTGCCAAATTGCATTATCTCTTATAGTTTCCGAGATATGGACTATCGATAATTTACACCTTAGGCTCTGCTTCTAACTTGGGCCCAAACTGTAAAATGGTCTTATCTATTGGCGATTTCGTTCCAATTCACATTCCAAGTAATATTCGGCATGCTAATTACATTGCCGGTTGCCAAATTGCATTATCTCTTATAGTTTCCGAGATATGGACTATCGATAATTTACACCTTAGGCTCTGCTTCTAACTTGGGCCCAAATTGTAAAATGGTCTTATCTATTGGCGATTTCGTTCCAATTCACACTCCTAGTAATATTCGGCATGCTAATTACATTGCCGGTTGCGAAATTGCATTATCTCTTATAGTTTCCGAGATATGGACTATCAATAATTTACACCTTAGGCTCTGCTTCTAAATTGGGCCCAAATTGTAAAATGGTCTTATCTATTGGCGATTTCGTTCCAATTCACATTCCAAGTAATATTCGGCATGCTAATTACATTGCCGGTTGCCAAATTGCATTATCTCTTATAGTTTCAGAGATATGGACTATCGATAATTTACACCTTAGGCTCTGCTTCTAACTTGGGCCCAAATTGTAAAATGGTCTTATCTATTGGCAATTTCGTTCCAATTCACATTCCAAGTAATATTCGGCATGCTAATTACATTGCCGGTTGCCAAATTGCATTATCTCTTATAGTTTCCGAGATATGGACTATCGATACTTTACACCTTAGGCTCTGATTCTAACTTGGGCCCAAATTGTAAAATGGTCTTATCTATTGGCGATTTCGTTCCAATTCACATTCCAAGTAATATTCGGCATGCTGATTACATTGCCGGTTGCCAAATTGCATTAACTCTTATAGTTTCCGAGATATGGACTATCGATAATTTACACCTTAGGCTCTGCTTCTAACTTGGGCCCAAATTGTAAAATGGTCTTATCTATTGGCGATTTCGTTCCAATTCACATTCCAAGTAATATTCGGCATGCTAATTTCATTGCCGGTTGCCAAATTGCATTATCTCTTATAGTTTCCGAGATATGGACTATCGATAATTTACACCATAGGCTCTGCTTCTAACTTGGGCCCAAATTGTAAAATGGCCTTATCTATTGGCGATTTCGTTCCAATTCACATTCCAAGAAATATTCGGCATGCTAATTACATTGCCGGTTGCCAAATTGCATTATCTGTTATAGTTTCCGAGATATGGACTATCGATAATTTACACCTTAGGCTCTGCTTCTAACTTGGGCCCAAATTGTAAAATGGTCTTATCTATTGGCGATTTCGTTCCAATTCACATTCCAAGTAATATTCGGCATGCTAATTACATTGCCGGTTGCCAAATTGAATTATCTCTTATAGTTTCCGAGATATGGACTATCGATAATTTACACCTTAGGCTCTGCTTCTAACTTGGGCCCAAATTGTAAAATGGTCTTACCTATTGGCGATTTCGTTCCAATTCACAATCCAAGTAATATTCGGCATGCTAATTACATTGCCGGTTGCCAAATTGCATTATCTCTTATAGTTTCCGAGATATGGACTATCGATAATTTACACCTTAGGCTCTGCTTCTAACTTGGGCCCAAATTGTAAAATGGTCTTATCTATTGGCGACTTCGTTCCAATTCACATTCCAAGTAATATTCGGCATGCTAATTACATTGCCGGTTGCCAAATTGCATTATCTCTTATAGTTTCCGAGATATGGACTATCGATAATTTACACTTTAGGCTCTGCTTCTAACTTGGGCCCAAATTGTAAAATGGTCTTATCTATTGGCGATTTCGTCCCAATTCACATTCCAAGTGATATTCGGCATGCTAATTACATTGCCGGTTGCGAAATTGCATTATCTCTTACAGTTTCCGAGATATGGACTATCTATAATTTACAACTTAGGCTCTGCTTCTAACTTGGGCCCAAATTGTAAAATGGTCTTATCTATTGGCGATTTCGTTCCAATTCACATTCCAAGTAATATTCGGCATGCTAATTACATTGCCGGTTGCCAAATTGCATTATCTCTTATAGTTTACGAGATATGGACTATCGATAATTTACACCTTAGGCTCTGCTTCTAACTTGGGCCCAAATTGTAAAATGGTCTTATCTATTGGCGCTTTCGTTCCAATTCACATTCCAAGTAATATTCGGCATGCTAATTACATTGCCGGTTGCCAAATTGCATTATCTCTTATAGTTTCCGAGATATGGACTATCGATAATTTACACCTTAGGCTCTGCTTCAAACTTGGCCCCAAATTGTAAAATGGTCTTATCTATTGGCGATTTCGTTCCAATTCACACTCCAAGTAATATTCGGCATGCTAATTAGATTGCCGGTTGCGAAATTGCATTATCTCTTATAGTTTCCGAGATATGGACTATCGATAATTTACACCTTAGGCTCTGCTTCTAACTTGGGCCCAAATTGTAAAATGGTCTTATCTATTGGCGATTCCGTTCCAATTCACATTCCAAGTAATATTCGGCATGCTAGTTACATTGCCGGATGCCAAATTGCATTATCTCTTATAGTTTCCGAGATATGGACTATCGATAATTTACACCTTAGGCTCTGCTTCTATCTTGGGCCCAAATTGTAAAATGGTCTTATCTATTGGCGATTTCGTTCCAATTCACATTCCAAGTAATATTCGGCATGCTAATTACATTGCCGGTTGCCAAATTGCATTATCTCTTATAGTTTCCGAGATATGGACCATCGATAATTTACACCATAGGCTCTGCTTCTAACTTGGGCCCAAATTGTAAAATGGTCTTATCTATTGGCGATTTCGTTCCAATTCACATTCCAAGTAATATTTGGCATGCTAATTACATTGCCGGTTGCCAAATTGCATTATCTCTTATAGTTTCCGAGATATGGACTATCGATAATTTACACCTTAGGCTCTGCTTCTAACTTGCTCCCAAATTGTAAAATGGTCTTATCTATTGGCGATTTCGTTCCAATTCACATTCCAAGTAATATTCGGCATGCTAATTACATTGCCGGTTGCCAAATTGCATTATCTCTTATAGTTTCCGAGATATGGACTATCGATAATTTACACCTTAGGCTCTGCTTCTAACTTGGGCCCAAATTGTAAAATGGTCTTATCTATTGGCGATTTCGTTCCAATTCACATTCCAAGTAATATTCGGCATGCTAATTACATTGCCGGTTGCCAAATTGCATTATCTCTTATAGTTTCCGAGATATTAACTATCGTTAATTTACACCTAAGGCTCTGCTTCTAACTTGGGCCCAAATTGTAAAATGGCCTTATCTATTGGCGATTTCGTTCCAATTCACATTCCAAGTAATATTCGGCATGCTAATTACATTGCCGGTTGCCAAATTGCATTATCTCTTATAGTTTCCGAGATATGGACTATCGATAATTTACACCTTAGGCTCTGCTTCTAACTTGGGCCCAAATTGTAAAATGGTCTTATCTATTGGCGATTTCGTTCCAATTCACATTCCAAGTAATATTCGGCATGCTAATTACATTGCCGGTTGCCAAATTGCATTATCTCTTATAGTTTCCGAGATATGGATTATCGATAATTTACACCTTAGGCTCTGCTTCTAACTTGGGCCCAAATTGTAAAATGGTCTTATCTATTGGCGATTTCGTTCCAATTCACATTCCAAGTAATATTCGGCATGCTAATTACATTGCCGGTTGCCAAATTGGATTATCTCTTATAGTTTCCGAGATATGGACTATCTATAATTTACACCTTAGGCTCTGCTTCTAACTTGGGCCCAAATTGTAAAATGGTCTTACCTATTGGCGATTTCGTTCCAATTCACATTCCAAGTAATGTTCGGCATGCTAATTACATTGCCGGTTGCCAAATTGCATTAACTCTTATAGTTTCCGAGATATGGACTATCGATAATTTACACCTTAGGCTCTGCTTCTAACTTGGGCCCAAATTGTAAAATGGTCTTATCTATTGGCGATTTCGTTCCAATTCACATTCCAAGTAATATTCGGCATGCTAATTACATTGCCGGTTGCCAAATTGCATTATCTCTTATAGTTTCCGAGATATGGACTATCGATAATTTACACTTTAGGCTCTGCTTCTAACTTGGGCCCAAATTGTAAAATGGTCTTATCTATTTTCGATTTCGTTCCAATTCACATTCCAAGTAATATTCGGCATGCTAATTACATTGCCGGTTGCCAAATTGCATTATCTCTTATAGTTTCCGAGATATGGACTATCGATAATTTACACCTTAGGCTCTGCTTCTAACTTGGGCCCAAATTGTAAAATGGTCTTATCTATTGGCGATTTCGTTCCAATTCACATTCCAAGTAATATTCGGCATGCTAATTACATTGCCGGTTGCGAAATTGCATTATCTCTTATAGTTTCCGAGATATGGACTATCAATAATTTACACCTTAGGCTCTGCTTCTAACTTGGGCCCAAATTGTAAAATGGTCTTATCTATTGGCGATTTCGTTCCAATTCACATTCCAAGAAATATTCGGCATGCTAATTACATTGCCGGTTGCCAAATTGCATTATCTCTTATAGTTTCCGAGATATGGACTATCGATAATTTACACCTTAGGCTCTGCTTCTAACTTGGGCCCAAATTGTAAAATGGTCTTATCTATTGGCGATTTCGTTCCAATTCACATTCCAAGTAATATTCGGCATGCTAATTACATTGCCGGTTGCCAAATTGCATTATCTCTTATAGTTTCCGAGATATGTACTATCGATAATTTACACCTTAGGCTCTGCTTCTAACTTGGGCTCAAATTGTAAAATGGTCTTATCTATTGGCGATTTCGTTCCAATTCACATTCCAAGTAATATTCGGCATGCTAATTACATTTCCGGTTGCCAAATTGCATTATCTCTTATAGTTTCCGAGATATGGACTATCGATAATTTACACCTTAGGCTCTGCTTCTAACTTGGGCCCAAATTGTAAAATGGTCTTATCTATTGGCGATTTCGTTCCAATTCACACTCCAAGTAATATTCGGCATGCTAATTACATTGCCGGTTGCGAAATTACATTATCTCTTATAGTTTCCGAGATATGGACTATCGATAATTTACACCTTAGGCTCTGCTTCTAACTTGGGCCCAAATTGTAAAATGGTCTTATCTATTGGCGATTTCGTTCCAATTCACATTCCAAGTAATATTCGGCATGCTAATTACATTGCCGGTTGCCAAATTGCATTATCTCTTATAGTTTCCGAGATATAGACTATCGATAATTTACACCTTAGGCACTGCTTCTAACTTGGGCCCAAATTGTAAAATGGTCTTATCTATTGGCGATTTCGTTCCAATTCACATTCCAAGTAATATTCGGCATGCTAATTACATTGCCGGTTGCCAAATTGCATTATCTCTTATAGTTTCCGAGATATGGACTATCGATAATTTACACCTTAGGCTCTGCTTCTAACTTGGGCCCAAATTGTAAAATGGTCTTATCTATTGGCGATTTCGTTCCAATTCACACTCCTAGTAATATTCGGCATGCTAATTACATTGCCGGTTGCGAAATTGCATTATCTCTTATAGTTTCCGAGATATGGACTATCAATAATTTACACCTTAGGCTCTGCTTCTAAATTGGGCCCAAATTGTAAAATGGTCTTATCTATTGGCGATTTCGTTCCAATTCACATTCCAAGTAATATTCGGCATGCTAATTACATTGCCGGTTGCCAAATTGCATTATCTCTTATAGTTTCCGAGATATGGACTATCGATAATTTACACCTTAGGCTCTGCTTCTAACTTGGGCCCAAATTGTAAAATAGCCTTATCTATTGGCGATTTCGTCCCAATTCACATTCCAAGTAATATTCGGCATGCTTATTATATTGCCGGTTGCGAAATTGCATTATCTCTTATAGTTTCAGAGATATGGACTATCGATAATTTACACCTTAGGCTCTGCTTCTAACTTGGGCCCAAATTGTAAAATGGTCTTATCTATTGGCAATTTCGTTCCAATTCACATTCCAAGTAATATTCGGCATGCTAATTACATTGCCGGTTGCCAAATTGCATTATCTCTTATAGTTTCCGAGATATGGACTATCGATACTTTACACCTTAGGCTCTGATTCTAACTTGGGCCCAAATTGTAAAATGGTCTTATCTATTGGCGATTTCGTTCCAATTCACATTCCAAGTAATATTCGGCATGCTGATTACATTGCCGGTTGCCAAATTGCATTAACTCTTATAGTTTCCGAGATATGGACTATCGATAATTTACACCTTAGGCTCTGCTTCTAACTTGGGCCCAAATTGTAAAATGGTCTTATCTATTGGCGATTTCGTTCCAATTCACATTCCAAGTAATATTCGGCATGCTAATTTCATTGCCGGTTGCCAAATTGCATTATCTCTTATAGTTTCCGAGATATGGACTATCGATAATTTACACCATAGGCTCTGCTTCTAACTTGGGCCCAAATTGTAAAATGGCCTTATCTATTGGCGATTTCGTTCCAATTCACATTCCAAGTAATATTCGGCATGCTAATTACATTGCCGGTTGCCAAATTGCATTATCCCTTATAGTTTCCGAGTTATGGACTATCGATAATTTACACCTTAGGCTCTGCTTCTAACTTGGGCCCAAATTGTAAAATGGTCTTATCTATTGGCGATTTCGTTCCAATTCACATTCCAAGTAATATTCGGCATGCTAATTACATTGCCGGTTGCCAAATTGCATTATCTGTTATAGTTTCCGAGATATGGACTATCGATAATTTACACCTTAGGCTCTGCTTCTAACTTGGGCCCAAATTGTAAAATGGTCTTATCTATTGGCGATTTCGTTCCAATTCACATTCCAAGTAATATTCGGCATGCTAATTACATTGCCGGTTGCCAAATTGAATTATCTCTTATAGTTTCCGAGATATGGACTATCGATAATTTACACCTTAGGCTCTGCTTCTAACTTGGGCCCAAATTGTAAAATGGTCTTACCTATTGGCGATTTCGTTCCAATTCACATTCCAAGTAATATTCGGCATGCTAATTACATTGCCGGTTGCCAAATTGCATTATCTCTTATAGTTTCCGAGATATGGACTATCGATAATTTACACCTTAGGCTCTGCTTCTAACTTGGGCCCAAATTGTAAAATGGTCTTATCTATTGGCGACTTCGTTCCAATTCACATTCCAAGTAATATTCGGCATGCTAATTACATTGCCGGTTGCCAAATTGCATTATCTCTTATAGTTTCCGAGATATGGACTATCGATAATTTACACCTTAGGCTCTGCTTCTAACTTGGGCCCAAATTGTAAAATGGTCTTATCTATTGGCGATTTCGTCCCAATTCACATTCCAAGTGATATTCGGCATGCTAATTACATTGCCGGTTGCGAAATTGCATTATCTCTTACAGTTTCCGAGATATGGACTATCTATAATTTACAACTTAGGCTCTGCTTCTAACTTGGGCCCAAATTGTAAAATGGTCTTATCTATTGGCGATTTCGTTCCAATTCACATTCCAAGTAATATTCGGCATGCTAATTACATTGCCGGTTGCCAAATTGCATTATCTCTTATAGTTTACGAGATATGGACTATCGATAATTTACACCTTAGGCTCTGCTTCTAACTTGGGCCCAAATTGTAAAATGGTCTTATCTATTGGCGCTTTCGTTCCAATTCACATTCCAAGTAATATTCGGCATGCTAATTACATTGCCGGTTGCCAAATTGCATTATCTCTTATAGTTTCCGAGATATGGACTATCGATAATTTACACCTTAGGCTCTGCTTCAAACTTGGGCCCAAATTGTAAAATGGTCTTATCTATTGGCGATTTCGTTCCAATTCACACTCCAAGTAATATTCGGCATGCTAATTAGATTGCCGGTTGCCAAATTGCATTATCTCTTATAGTTTCCGAGATATGGACTATCGATAATTTACACCTTAGGCTCTGCTTCTAACTTGGGCCCAAATTGTAAAATGGTCTTATCTATTGGCGATTCCGTTCCAATTCACATTCCAAGTAATATTCGGCATGCTAGTTACATTGCCGGATGCCAAATTGCATTATCTCTTATAGTTTCCGAGATATGGACTATCGATAATTTACACCTTAGGCTCTGCTTCTATCTTGGGCCCAAATTGTAAAATGGTCTTATCTATTGGCGATTTCGTTCCAATTCACATTCCAAGTAATATTCGGCATGCTAATTACATTGCCGGTTGCCAAATTGCATTATCTCTTATAGTTTCCGAGATATGGACCATCGATAATTTACACCATAGGCTCTGCTTCTAACTTGGGCCCAAATTGTAAAATGGTCTTATCTATTGGCGATTTCGTTCCAATTCACATTCCAAGTAATATTTGGCATGCTAATTACATTGCCGGTTGCCAAATTGCATTATCTCTTATAGTTTCCGAGATATGGACTATCGATAATTTACACCTTAGGCTCTGCTTCTAACTTGCTCCCAAATTGTAAAATGGTCTTATCTATTGGCGATTTCGTTCCAATTCACATTCCAAGTAATATTCGGCATGCTAATTACATTGCCGGTTGCCAAATTGCATTATCTCTTATAGTTTCCGAGATATGGACTATCGATAATTTACACATTAGGCTCTGCTTCTAACTTGGGCCCAAATTGTAAAATGGTCTTATCTATTGGCGATTTCGTTCCAATTCACATTCCAAGTAATATTCGGCATGCTAATTACATTGCCGGTTGCCAAATTGCATTATCTCTTATAGTTTCCGAGATATGGACTATCGATAATTTACACCTTAGGCTCTGCTTCTAACTTGGGCCCAAATTGTAAAATGGTCTTATCTATTGGCGATTTCGTTCCAATTCACATTCCAAGTAATATTCGGCATGCTAATTACATTGCCGGTTGCCAAATTGCATTATCTCTTATAGTTTCCGAGATATTAACTATCGTTAATTTACACCTAAGGCTCTGCTTCTAACTTGGGCCCAAATTGTAAAATGGCCTTATCTATTGGCGATTTCGTTCCAATTCACATTCCAAGTAATATTCGGCATGCTAATTACATTGCCGGTTGCCAAATTGCATTATCTCTTATAGTTTCCGAGATATGGACTATCGATAATTTACACCTTAGGCTCTGCTTCTAACTTGGGCCCAAATTGTAAAATGGTCTTATCTATTGGCGATTTCGTTCCAATTCACATTCCAAGTAATATTCGGCATGCTAATTACATTGCCGGTTGCCAAATTGCATTATCTCTTATAGTTTCCGAGATATGGATTATCGATAATTTACACCTTAGGCTCTGCTTCTAACTTGGGCCCAAATTGTAAAATGGTCTTATCTATTGGCGATTTCGTTCCAATTCACATTCCAAGTAATATTCGGCATGCTAATTACATTGCCGGTTGCCAAATTGGATTATCTCTTATAGTTTCCGAGATATGGACTATCTATAATTTACACCTTAGGCTCTGCTTCTAACTTGGGCCCAAATTGTAAAATGGTCTTACCTATTGGCGATTTCGTTCCAATTCACATTCCAAGTAATATTCAGCATGCTAATTACATTGCCGGTTGCCAAATTGCATTATCTCTTATAGTTTCCGAGATAGGGACTATCGATAATTTACACCTTAGGCTCTGCTTCTAACTTGGGCCCAAATTGTAAAATGGTCTTATCTATTGGCGATTTCGTTCCAATTCACATTCCAAGTAATATTCGGCATGCTAATTACATTGCCGGTTGCCAAATTGCATTATCTCTTATAGTTTCCGAGATATGGACTATCGATACTTTACACCTTAGGCTCTGATTCTAACTTGGGCCCAAATTGTAAAATGGTCTTATCTATTGGCGATTTCGTTCCAATTCACATTCCAAGTAATATTCGGCATGCTGATTACATTGCCGGTTGCCAAATTGCATTAACTCTTATAGTTTCCGAGATATGGACTATCGATAATTTACACCTTAGGCTCTGCTTCTAACTTGGGCCCAAATTGTAAAATGGTCTTATCTATTGGCGATTTCGTTCCAATTCACATTCCAAGTAATATTCGGCATGCTAATTTCATTGCCGGTTGCCAAATTGCATTATCTCTTATAGTTTCCGAGATATGGACTATCGATAATTTACACCATAGGCTCTGCTTCTAACTTGGGCCCAAATTGTAAAATGGCCTTATCTATTGGCGATTTCGTTCCAATTCACATTCCAAGTAATATTCGGCATGCTAATTACATTGCCGGTTGCCAAATTGCATTATCTCTTATAGTTTCCGAGTTATGGACTATCGATAATTTACACCTTAGGCTCTGCTTCTAACTTGGGCCCAAATTGTAAAATGGTCTTATCTATTGGCGATTTCGTTCCAATTCACATTCCAAGTAATATTCGGCATGCTAATTACATTGCCGGTTGCCAAATTGCATTATCTGTTATAGTTTCCGAGATATGGACTATCGATAATTTACACCTTAGGCTCTGCTTCTAACTTGGGCCCAAATTGTAAAATGGTCTTATCTATTGGCGATTTCGTTCCAATTCACATTCCAAGTAATATTCGGCATGCTAATTACATTGCCGGTTGCCAAATTGAATTATCTCTTATAGTTTCCGAGATATGGACTATCGATAATTTACACCTTAGGCTCTGCTTCTAACTTGGGCCCAAATTGTAAAATGGTCTTACCTATTGGCGATTTCGTTCCAATTCACATTCCAAGTAATATTCGGCATGCTAATTACATTGCCGGTTGCCAAATTGCATTATCTCTTATAGTTTCCGAGATATGGACTATCGATAATTTACACCTTAGGCTCTGCTTCTAACTTGGGCCCAAATTGTAAAATGGTCTTATCTATTGGCGACTTCGTTCCAATTCACATTCCAAGTAATATTCGGCATGCTAATTACATTGCCGGTTGCCAAATTGCATTATCTCTTATAGTTTCCGAGATATGGACTATCGATAATTTACACCTTAGGCTCTGCTTCAAACTTGGGCCCAAATTGTAAAATGGTCTTATCTATTGGCGATTTCGTTCCAATTCACACTCCAAGTAATATTCGGCATGCTAATTAGATTGCCGGTTGCGAAATTGCATTATCTCTTATAGTTTCCGAGATATGGACTATCGATAATTTACACCTTAGGCTCTGCTTCTAACTTGGGCCCAAATTGTAAAATGGTCTTATCTATTGGCGATTCCGTTCCAATTCACATTCCAAGTAATATTCGGCATGCTAGTTACATTGCCGGATGCCAAATTGCATTATCTCTTATAGTTTCCGAGATATGGACTATCGATAATTTACACCTTAGGCTCTGCTTCTATCTTGGGCCCAAATTGTAAAATGGTCTTATCTATTGGCGATTTCGTTCCAATTCACATTCCAAGTAATATTCGGCATGCTAATTACATTGCCGGTTGCCAAATTGCATTATCTCTTATAGTTTCCGAGATATGGACCATCGATAATTTACACCATAGGCTCTGCTTCTAACTTGGGCCCAAATTGTAAAATGGTCTTATCTATTGGCGATTTCGTTCCAATTCACATTCCAAGTAATATTTGGCATGCTAATTACATTGCCGGTTGCCAAATTGCATTATCTCTTATAGTTTCCGAGATATGGACTATCGATAATTTACACCTTAGGCTCTGCTTCTAACTTGCTCCCAAATTGTAAAATGGTCTTATCTATTGGCGATTTCGTTCCAATTCACATTCCAAGTAATATTCGGCATGCTAATTACATTGCCGGTTGCCAAATTGCATTATCTCTTATAGTTTCCGAGATATGGACTATCGATAATTTACACATTAGGCTCTGCTTCTAACTTGGGCCCAAATTGTAAAATGGTCTTATCTATTGGCGATTTCGTTCCAATTCACATTCCAAGTAATATTCGGCATGCTAATTACATTGCCGGTTGCCAAATTGCATTATCTCTTATAGTTTCCGAGATATGGACTATCGATAATTTATACCTTAGGCTCTGCTTCTAACTTGGGCCCAAATTGTAAAATGGTCTTATCTATTGGCGATTTCGTTCCAATTCACATTCCAAGTAATATTCGGCATGCTAATTACATTGCCGGTTGCCAAATTGCATTATCTCTTATAGTTTCCGAGATATTAACTATCGTTAATTTACACCTAAGGCTCTGCTTCTAACTTGGGCCCAAATTGTAAAATGGCCTTATCTATTGGCGATTTCGTTCCAATTCACATTCCAAGTAATATTCGGCATGCTAATTACATTGCCGGTTGCCAAATTGCATTATCTCTTATAGTTTCCGAGATATGGACTATCGATAATTTACACCTTAGGCTCTGCTTCTAACTTGGGCCCAAATTGTAAAATGGTCTTATCTATTGGCGATTTCGTTCCAATTCACATTCCAAGTAATATTCGGCATGCTAATTACATTGCCGGTTGCCAAATTGCATTATCTCTTATAGTTTCCGAGATATGGATTATCGATAATTTACACCTTAGGCTCTGCTTCTAACTTGGGCCCAAATTGTAAAATGGTCTTATCTATTGGCGATTTCGTTCCAATTCACATTCCAAGTAATATTCGGCATGCTAATTACATTGCCGGTTGCCAAATTGGATTATCTCTTATAGTTTCCGAGATATGGACTATCTATAATTTACACCTTAGGCTCTGCTTCTAACTTGGGCCCAAATTGTAAAATGGTCTTACCTATTGGCGATTTCGTTCCAATTCACATTCCAAGTAATATTCAGCATGCTAATTACATTGCCGGTTGCCAAATTGCATTATCTCTTATAGTTTCCGAGATAGGGACTATCGATAATTTACACCTTAGGCTCTGCTTCTAACTTGGGCCCAAATTGTAAAATGGTCTTATCTATTGGCGATTTCGTTCCAATTCACATTCCAAGTAATATTCGGCATGCTAATTACATTGCCGGTTGCCAAATTGCATTATCTCTTATAGTTTCCGAGATATGGACTATCGATAATTTACACCTTAGGCTCTGCTTCTATCTTGAGCCCAAATTGTAAAATGGTCTTATCTATTGGCGATTTCGTTCCAATTCACATTCCAAGTAATATTCGGCATGCTAATTACATTGCCGGTTGCCAAATTGAATTATCTCTTATAGTTTCCGAGATATGGACTATCGATAATTTACACCTTAGGCTCTGCTTCTAACTTGGGCCCAAATTGTAAAATGTTCTTACCTATTGGCGATTTCGTTCCAATTCACATTTCAAGTAATATTCGGCATGCTAATTACATTGCCGGTTGCCAAATTGCATTATCTCTTATAGTTTCCGAGATATGGACTATCGATAATTTACACCTTAGGCTCTGCTTCTAACTTGGGCCCAAATTGTAAAATGGTCTTATCTATTGGCGATTTCGTCCCAATTCACATTCCAAGTGATATTCGGCATGCTAATTACATTGCCGGTTGCGAAATTGCATTATCTCTTATAGTTTCCGAGATATGGACTATCAATAATTTACACCTTAGGCTCTGCTTCTAAATTGGGCCCAAATTGTAAAATGGTCTTATCTATTGGCGATTTCGTTCCAATTCACATTCCAAGTAATATTCGGCATGCTAATTACATTGCCGGTTGCCAAATTGCATTATCTCTTATAGTTTCCGAGATATGGACTATCGATAATTTACACCTTAGGCTCTGCTTCTAACTTGGGCCCAAATTGTAAAATAGTTTTATCTATTGGCGATTTCGTTCCAATTCACATTCCAAGTAATATTCGGCATGCTAATTACATTGCCGGTTGCCAAATTGTATTATCTCTTATAGTTTCCGAGATATGGACTATCGATAATTTACACCTTAGGCTCTGCTTCTAACTTGGGCCCAAATTGTAAAATGGTCTTATCTATTGGCGATTTCGTCCCAATTCACATTCCAAGTGATATTCGGCATGCTAATTACATTGCCGGTTGCGAAATTGCATTATCTCTTATAGTTTCCGAGATATGGACTATCTATAATTTACACCTTAGGCTCTGCTTCTAACTTGGGCCCAAATTGTAAAATGGTCTTATCTATTGGCGATTTCGTTCCAATTCACATTCCAAGTAATATTCGGCATGCTAATTACATTGCCGGTTGCCAAATTGCATTATCTCTTATAGTTTACGAGATATGGACTATCGATAATTTACACCTTAGGCTCTGCTTCTAACTTGGGCCCAAATTGTAAAATGGTCTTATCTATTGGCGATTTCGTTCCAATTCACATTCCAAGTAATATTCGGCATGCTAATTACATTGCCGGTTGCCAAATTGCATTATCTCTTATAGTTTCCGAGATATGGACTATCGATAATTTACACCTTAGGCTCTGCTTCAAACTTGGGCCCAAATTGTAAAATGGTCTTATCTATTGGCGATTTCGTTCCAATTCACACTCCAAGTAATATTCGGCATGCTAATTAGATTGCCGGTTGCGAAATTGCATTATCTCTTATAGTTTCCGAGATATGGACTATCGATAATTTACACCTTAGGCTCTGCTTCTAACTTGGGCCCAAATTGTAAAATGGTCTTATCTATTGGCGATTCCGTTCCAATTCACATTCCAAGTAATATTCGGCATGCTAATTACATTGCCGGATGCCAAATTGCATTATCTCTTATAGTTTCCGAGATATGGACTATCGATAATTTACACCTTAGGCTCTGCTTCTATCTTGGGCCCAAATTGTAAAATGGTCTTATCTATTGGCGATTTCGTTCCAATTCACATTCCAAGTAATATTCGGCATGCTAATTACATTGCCGGTTGCCAAATTGCATTATCTCTTATAGTTTCCGAGATATGGACCATCGATAATTTACACCATAGGCTCTGCTTCTAACTTGGGCCCAAATTGTAAAATGGTCTTATCTATTGGCGATTTCGTTCCAATTCACATTCCAAGTAATATTTGGCATGCTAATTACATTGCCGGTTGCCAAATTGCATTATCTCTTATAGTTTCCGAGATATGGACTATCGATAATTTACACCTTAGGCTCTGCTTCTAACTTGCTCCCAAATTGTAAAATGGTCTTATCTATTGGCGATTTCGTTCCAATTCACATTCCAAGTAATATTCGGCATGCTAATTACATTGCCGGTTGCCAAATTGCATTATCTCTTATAGTTTCCGAGATATGGACTATCGATAATTTACACATTAGGCTCTGCTTCTAACTTGGGCCCAAATTGTAAAATGGTCTTATCTATTGGTGATTTCGTTCCAATTCACATTCCAAGTAATATTCGGCATGCTAATTACATTGCCGGTTGCCAAATTGCATTATCTCTTATAGTTTCCGAGATATTAACTATCGTTAATTTACACCTAAGGCTCTGCTTCTAACTTGGGCCCAAATTGTAAAATGGCCTTATCTATTGGCGATTTCGTTCCAATTCACATTCCAAGTAATATTCGGCATGCTAATTACATTGCCGGTTGCCAAATTGCATTATCTCTTATAGTTTCTGAGATATGGACTATCGATAATTTACACCTTAGGCTCTGCTTCTAACTTGGGCCCAAATTGTAAAATGGTCTTATCTATTGGCGATTTCGTTCCAATTCACATTCCAAGTAATATTCGGCATGCTAATTACATTGCCGGTTGCCAAATTGCATTATCTCTTATAGTTTCCGAGATATGGATTATCGATAATTTACACCTTAGGCTCTGCTTCTAACTTGGGCCCAAATTGTAAAATGGTCTTATCTATTGGCGATTTCGTTCCAATTCACATTCCAAGTAATATTCGGCATGCTAATTACATTGCCGGTTGCCAAATTGAATTATATCTTATAGTTTCCGAGATATGGACTATCTATAATTTACACCTTAGGCTCTGCTTCTAATTTGGGCCCAAATTGTAAAATGGTCTTACCTATTGGCGATTTCGTTCCAATTCACATTCCAAGTAATATTCGGCATGCTAATTACATTGCCGGTTGCCAAATTGCATTATCTCTTATAGTTTCCGAGATAGGGACTATCGATAATTTACACCTTAGGCTCTGCTTCTAACTTGGGCCCAAATTGTAAAATGGTCTTATCTATTGGCGATTTCTTTCCAATTCACATTCCAAGTAATATTCGGCATGCTAATTACATTGCCGGTTGCCAAATTGCATTATCTCTTATAGTTTCCGAGATATGGACTATCGATAATTTACACCTTAGGCTCTGCTTCTATCTTGAGCCCAAATTGTAAAATGGTCTTACCTATTGGCGATTTCGTTCCAATTCACATTCCAAGTAATATTCGGCATGCTAATTACATTGCCGGTTGCCAAATTGCATTATCTCTTATAGTTTCCGAGATATGGACTATCGATAATTTACACCTTAGGCTCTGCTTCTAACTTGGGCCCAAATTGTAAAATGGTCTTATCTATTGGCGATTTCGTCCCAATTCACATTCCAAGTGATATTCGGCATGCTAATTACATTGCCGGTTGCGAAATTGCATTATCTCTTATAGTTTCCGAGATATGGACTATCAATAATTTACACCTTAGGCTCTGCTTCTAACTTGGGCCCAAATTGTAAAATGGTCTTATCTATTGGCGATTTCGTTCCAATTCACATTCCAAGTAATATTCGGCATGCTAATTACATTGCCGGTTGCCAAATTGCATTATCTCTTATAGTTTCCGAGATATGGACTATCGATAATTTACACCTTAGGCTCTGCTTCTAACTTGGGCCCAAATTGTAAAATGGTCTTATCTATTGGCGATTTCGTTCCAATTCACATTCCAAGTAATATTCGGCATGCTAATTACATTGCCGGTTGCCAAATTGCATTATCTCTTATAGTTTCCGAGATATGGACTATCGATAATTTACACCTTAGGCTCTGCTACTAACTTGGGCCCAAATTGTAAAATGGTCTTATCTATTGGCGATTTCGTTCCAATTCACATTCCAAGTAATATTCGGCATGCTAATTACATTGCCGGTTGCCAAATTGAATTATCTCTTATAGTTTCGAGATATGGACTATCGATAATTTACATCTTAGGCTTTGCTTCTAACTTGGGCCCAAATTGTAAAATGGTCTTACCTATTGGCGATTTCGTTCCAATTCACATTCCAAGTAATATTCGGCATGCTAATTAAATTGCCGGTTGCCAAATTGCATTATCTCTTATTGTTTCCGAGATATGGACTATCGATAATTTACACCTTAATCTCTGCTTCTAACTTGGGCCCAAATTGTAAAATGGTCTTATCTATTGGCGATTTCGTTCCAATTCACATTCCAAGTAATATTCGGCATGCTAATTACATTGCCGGTTGCCAAATTGCATTATCTCTTATAGTTTCCGAGATATGGACTATCGATAATTTACACCTTACGCTCTGCTTCTAACTTGGGCCCAAATTGTAAAATAGTCTTATCTATTGGCGATTTCGTCCCAATTCACATTCCAAGTGATATTCGGCATGCTAATTACATTGCCGGTTGCGAAATTGCATTATCTCTTATAGTTTCCGAGATATGGACTATCAATAATTTACACCTTAGGCTCTGCTTCTAACTTGGGCCCAAATTGTAAAATGGTCTTATCTATTGGCGATTTCGTTCCAATTCACATTCCAAGTAATATTCGGCATGCTAATTACATTGCCGGTTGCCAAATTGCATTATCTCTTATAGTTTCCGAGATATGGACTATCGATAATTTACACCTTAGGCTCTGCTTCTAA
Organism: Rhynchophorus ferrugineus; assembly: GCF_030347505.1. NCBI lineage: Eukaryota > Metazoa > Arthropoda > Insecta > Coleoptera > Curculionidae > Rhynchophorus > Rhynchophorus ferrugineus. Next base: position 55,940 of record NW_027472841.1, read on the forward strand.
CTTGGGCCCAAATTGTAAAATGGTCTTATCTATTGACGATTTCGTTCCAATTCACATTCCAAGTAATATTCGGCATGCTAATTACATTGCCTGTTGCCAAATTGCATTATCTCTTATAGTTTCCGAGATATGGACTATCGATAATTTACACCTTAGGCTCTGCTTCTAACTTGGGCCCAAATTGTAAAATGGTCTTATCTATTGGCGATTTCGTTCCAATTCACATTCCAAGTAATATTCGGCATGCTAATTACATTGCCGGTTGCCAAATTGCATTATCTCTTATAGTTTCCGAGATATGGACTATCGATAATTTACACCTTAGGCTCTGCTACTAACTTGGGCCCAAATTGTAAAATGGTCTTATCTATTGGCGATTTCGTTCCAATTCACATTCCAAGTAATATTCGGCATGCTAATTACATTGCCGGTTGCCAAATTGAATTATCTCTTATAGTTTCGAGATATGGACTATCGATAATTTACATCTTAGGCTTTGCTTCTAACTTGGGCCCAAATTGTAAAATGGTCTTACCTATTGGCGATTTCGTTCCAATTCACATTCCAAGTAATATTCGGCATGCTAATTAAATTGCCGGTTGCCAAATTGCATTATCTCTTATTGTTTCCGAGATATGGACTATCGATAATTTACACCTTAATCTCTGCTTCTAACTTGGGCCCAAATTGTAAAATGGTCTTATCTATTGGCGATTTCGTTCCAATTCACATTCCAAGTAATATTCGGCATGCTAATTACATTGCCGGTTGCCAAATTGCATTATCTCTTATAGTTTCCGAGATATGGACTATCGATAATTTACACCTTACGCTCTGCTTCTAACTTGGGCCCAAATTGTAAAATAGTCTTATCTATTGGCGATTTCGTCCCAATTCACATTCCAAGTGATATTCGGCATGCTAATTACATTGCCGGTTGCGAAATTGCATTATCTCTTATAGTTTCCGAGATATGGACTATCAATAATTTACACCTTAGGCTCTGCTTCTAACTTGGGCCCAAATTGTAAAATGGTCTTATCTATTGGCGATTTCGTTCCAATTCACAGTCCAAGTAATATTCGGCATGCTAATTACATTGCCGGTTGCCAAATTGCATTATCTCTTATTGTTTCCGAGATATGGACTATCGATAATTTACACCTTAGGCTCTGCTTCTAACTTGGGCCCAAATTGTAAAATGGTCTTATCTATTGGCGATTTAGTTGCAATTCACATTCCAAGTAATATTCGACATGCTAATTACATTGCCGGTTGCCAAATTGCATTATCTCTTATAGTTTCCGAGATATGGACTATCGATAATTTACACCTTAGGCTCTGCTTCTAACTTGGGCCCAAATTGTAAAATGTTCTTATCTATTGGCGATTTCGTTCCAATTCACATTCCAAGTAATATTCGGAATGCTAATTACATTGCCGGTTGCCAAATTGCATTATCTCTTATAGTTTCCGAGATATGGACTATCGATAATTTACACCTTAGGCTCTGCTTCTAACTTGGGCCCAAATTGTAAAATGGTCTTATCTATTGGCGATTTCGTTCCAATTCACATTCCAAGTAATATTCGGCATGCTAATTACATTGCCGGTTGCCAAATTGAATTATCTCTTATAGTTTCCGAGATATGGACTATCGATAATTTACACCTTAGGCTCTGCTTCTAACTTGGGCCCAAATTGTAAAATGGTCTTATCTATTGGAGATTTCGTTCCAATTCACACTCCAAGTAATATTCGGCATGCTAATTACATTGCCGGTTGCGAAATTGCATTATCTCTTATAGTTTCCGAGATATGGACTATCGATAATTTACATCTTAGGCTATGCTTCTAACTTGGGCCCAAATTGTAAAATGGTCTTATCTATTTGGCGATTTCGTTCCAATTCACATTCCAAGTAATATTCGGCATGCTAATTACATTGCCGGTTGCCAAATTGCATTATCTCTTATAGTTTCCGAGATATGGACTATCGATAATTTACACCTTAGGCTCTGCTTCTAACTTGGGCCCAAATTGTAAAATGGTCTTATCTATTGGCGATTTCGTCCCAATTCACATTCCAAGTGATATTCGGCATGCTAATTACATTGCCGGTTGCGAAATTGCATTATCTCTTATAGTTTCCGAGATATGGACTATCAATAATTTACACCTTAGGCTCTCCTTCTAACTTGGGCCCAAATTGTAAAATGGTCTTATCTATTGGCGATTTCGTTCCAATTCACATTCCAAGTAATATTCGGCATGCTAATTATATTGCCGGTTGCCAAATTGCATTATCTCTTATAGTTTCCGAGATATGGACTATCGATAATTTACACCTTAGGCTCTGCTTCTAACTTGGGCCCAAATTGTAAAATGGTCTTATCTATTGGCGATTTCGTTCCAATTCACATTCCAAGAAATATTCGGCATGCTAATTACATTGCCGGTTGCCAAATTGCATTATCTCTTATAGTTTCCGAGATATGGACTATCGATAATTTACACCTTAGGCTCTGCTTCTAACTTGGGCCCAAATTGTAAAATGGTCTTATCTATTGGCGATTTCGTCCCAATTCACATTCCAAGTGATATTCGGCATGCTAATTACATTGCCGGTTGCGAAATTGCATTATCTCTTATAGTTTCCAAGATATGGACTATCAATAATTTACACCATAGGCTCTGCTTCTAACTTGGGCCCAAATTGTAAAATGGTCTTATCTATTGGCGATTTCGTTCCAATTCACATTCCAAGAAATATTCGGCATGCTAATTACATTGCCGGTTGCCAAATTGCATTATCTCTTATAGTTTCCGAGATATGGACTATCGATAATTTACACCTTAGGCTCTGCTTCTAACTTGCTCCCAAATTGTAAAATGGTCTTATCTATTGGCGATTTCGTTCCAATTCACATTCCAAGTAATATTCGGCATGCTAATTACATTGCCGGTTGCCAAATTGCATTATCTCTTATAGTTTCCGAGATATGGACTATCGATAATTTACACATTAGGCTCTGCTTCTAACTTGGGCCCAAATTGTAAAATGGTCTTATCTATTGGCGATTTCGTTCCAATTCACATTCCAAGTAATATTCGGCATGCTAATTACATTGCCGGTTGCCAAATTGCATTATCTCTTATAGTTTCCGAGATATTAACTATCGTTAATTTACACCTAAGGCTCTGCTTCTAACTTGGGCCCAAATTGTAAAATGGCCTTATCTATTGGCGATTTCGTTCCAATTCACATTCCAAGTAATATTCGGCATGCTAATTACATTGCCGGTTGCCAAATTGAATTATCTCTTATAGTTTCGAGATATGGACTATCGATAATTTACATCTTAGGCTTTGCTTCTAACTTGGGCCCAAATTGTAAAATGGTCTTACCTATTGGCGATTTCGTTCCAATTCACATTCCAAGTAATATTCGGCATGCTAATTAAATTGCCGGTTGCCAAATTGCATTATCTCTTATTGTTTCCGAGATATGGACTATCGATAATTTACACCTTAATCTCTGCTTCTAACTTGGGCCCAAATTGTAAAATGGTCTTATCTATTGGCGATTTCGTTCCAATTCACATTCCAAGTAATATTCGGCATGCTAATTACATTGCCGGTTGCCAAATTGCATTATCTCTTATAGTTTCCGAGATATGGACTATCGATAATTTACACCTTACGCTCTGCTTCTAACTTGGGCCCAAATTGTAAAATAGTCTTATCTATTGGCGATTTCGTCCCAATTCACATTCCAAGTGATATTCGGCATGCTAATTACATTGCCGGTTGCGAAATTGCATTATCTCTTATAGTTTCCGAGATATGGACTATCAATAATTTACACCTTAGGCTCTGCTTCTAACTTGGGCCCAAATTGTAAAATGGTCTTATCTATTGGCGATTTCGTTCCAATTCACAGTCCAAGTAATATTCGGCATGCTAATTACATTGCCGGTTGCCAAATTGCATTATCTCTTATTGTTTCCGAGATATGGACTATCGATAATTTACACCTTAGGCTCTGCTTCTAACTTGGGCCCAAATTGTAAAATGGTCTTATCTATTGGCGATTTAGTTGCAATTCACATTCCAAGTAATATTCGACATGCTAATTACATTGCCGGTTGCCAAATTGCATTATCTCTTATAGTTTCCGAGATATGGACTATCGATAATTTACACCTTAGGCTCTGCTTCTAACTTGGGCCCAAATTGTAAAATAGTCTTATCTATTGGCGATTTCGTTCCAATTCACATTCCAAGTGATATTCGGCATGCTAATTACATTGCCGGTTGCGAAATTGCATTATCTCTTATAGTTTCCGAGATATGGACTATCAATAATTTACACCTTAGGCTCTGCTTCTAACTTGGGCCCAAATTGTAAAATGGTCTTATCTATTGGCGATTTCGTTCCAATTCACAGTCCAAGTAATATTCGGCATGCTAATTACATTGCCGGTTGCCAAATTGCATTATCTCTTATTGTTTCCGAGATATGGACTATCGATAATTTACACCTTAGGCTCTGCTTCTAACTTGGGCCCAAATTGTAAAATGGTCTTATCTATTGGCGATTTAGTTGCAATTCACATTCCAAGTAATATTCGACATGCTAATTACATTGCCGGTTGCCAAATTGCATTATCTCTTATAGTTTCCGAGATATGGACTATCGATAATTTACACCTTAGGCTCTGCTTCTAACTTGGGCCCAAATTGTAAAATGTTCTTATCTATTGGCGATTTCGTTCCAATTCACATTCCAAGTAATATTCGGAATGCTAATTACATTGCCGGTTGCCAAATTGCATTATCTCTTATAGTTTCCGAGATATGGACTATCGATAATTTACACCTTAGGCTCTGCTTCTAACTTGGGCCCAAATTGTAAAATGGTCTTATCTATTGGCGATTTCGTTCCAATTCACATTCCAAGTAATATTCGGCATGCTAATTACATTGCCGGTTGCCAAATTGAATTATCTCTTATAGTTTCCGAGATATGGACTATCGATAATTTACACCTTAGGCTCTGCTTCTAACTTGGGCCCAAATTGTAAAATGGTCTTATCTATTGGAGATTTCGTTCCAATTCACACTCCAAGTAATATTCGGCATGCTAATTACATTGCCGGTTGCGAAATTGCATTATCTCTTATAGTTTCCGAGATATGGACTATCGATAATTTACATCTTAGGCTATGCTTCTAACTTGGGCCCAAATTGTAAAATGGTCTTATCTATTGGCGATTTCGTTCCAATTCACATTCCAAGTAATATTCGGCATGCTAATTACATTGCCGGTTGCCAAATTGCATTATCTCTTATAGTTTCCGAGATATGGACTATCGATAATTTACACCTTAGGCTCTGCTTCTAACATGGGCCCAAATTGTAAAATGGTCTTATCTATTGGCGATTTCGTCCCAATTCACATTCCAAGTGATATTCGGCATGCTAATTACATTGCCGGTTGCGAAATTGCATTATCTCTTATAGTTTCCGAGATATGGACTATCAATAATTTACACCTTAGGCTCTCCTTCTAACTTGGGCCCAAATTGTAAAATGGTCTTATCTATTGGCGATTTCGTTCCAATTCACATTCCAAGTAATATTCGGCATGCTAATTATATTGCCGGTTGCCAAATTGCATTATCTCTTATAGTTTCCGAGATATGGACTATCGATAATTTACACCTTAGGCTCTGCTTCTAACTTGGGCCCAAATTGTAAAATGGTCTTATCTATTGGCGATTTCGTTCCAATTCACATTCCAAGAAATATTCGGCATGCTAATTACATTGCCGGTTGCCAAATTGCATTATCTCTTATAGTTTCCGAGATATGGACTATCGATAATTTACACCTTAGGCTCTGCTTCTAACTTGGGCCCAAATTGTAAAATGGTCTTATCTATTGGCGATTTCGTCCCAATTCACATTCCAAGTGATATTCGGCATGCTAATTACATTGCCGGTTGCGAAATTGCATTATCTCTTATAGTTTCCAAGATATGGACTATCAATAATTTACACCATAGGCTCTGCTTCTAACTTGGGCCCAAATTGTAAAATGGTCTTATCTATTGGCGATTTCGTTCCAATTCACATTCCAAGTAATATTCGGCATGCTAATTACATTGCCGGTTGCCAAATTGCATTATCTCTTATAGTTTCCGAGATGTGGACTATCGATAATTTACATCTTAGGCTCTGCTTCTAACTTGGGCCCAAATTGTAAAATGGTCTTATCTATTGGCGATTTCGTTCCAATTCACATTCCAAGTAATATTCGGCATGCTAATTACATTGCCGGTTGCCAAATTGCATTATCTCTTATAGTTTCCGAGATGTGGACTATCGATAATTTACATCTTAGGCTCTGCTTCTAACTTGGGCCCAAATTGTAAAATGGTCTTATCTATTGGCGATTTCGTTCCAATTCACATTCCAAGTAATATTCGGCATGCTAATTACATTGCCGGTTGCCAAATTGCATTATCTCTTATAGTTTCCGAGATATGGACTATCGATAATTTACACCTTAGGCTCTACTTCTAACTTGCTCCCAAATTGTAAAATGGTCTTATCTATTGGCGATTTCGTTCCAATTCACATTCCAAGTAATATTCGGCATGCTAATTACATTGCCGGTTGCCAAATTGAATTATATCTTATAGTTTCCGAGATATGGACTATCTATAATTTACACCTTAGGCTCTGCTTCTAATTTGGGCCCAAATTGTAAAATGGTCTTACCTATTGGCGATTTCGTTCCAATTCACATTCCAAGTAATATTCGGCATGCTAATTACATTGCCGGTTGCCAAATTGCATTATCTCTTATAGTTTCCGAGATAGGGACTATCGATAATTTACACCTTAGGCTCTGCTTCTAACTTGGGCCCAAATTGTAAAATGGTCTTATCTATTGGCGATTTCTTTCCAATTCACATTCCAAGTAATATTCGGCATGCTAATTACATTGCCGGTTGCCAAATTGCATTATCTCTTATAGTTTCCGAGATATGGACTATCGATAATTTACACCTTAGGCTCTGCTTCTATCTTGAGCCCAAATTGTAAAATGGTCTTACCTATTGGCGATTTCGTTCCAATTCACATTCCAAGTAATATTCGGCATGCTAATTACATTGCCGGTTGCCAAATTGCATTATCTCTTATAGTTTCCGAGATATGGACTATCGATAATTTACACCTTAGGCTCTGCTTCTAACTTGGGCCCAAATTGTAAAATGGTCTTATCTATTGGCGATTTCGTCCCAATTCACATTCCAAGTGATATTCGGCATGCTAATTACATTGCCGGTTGCGAAATTGCAATATCTCTTATAGTTTCCGAGATATGGACTATCAATAATTTACACCTTAGGCTCTGCTTCTAACTTGGGCCCAAATTGTAAAATGGTCTTATCTATTGGCGATTTCGTTCCAATTCACATTCCAAGTAATATTCGGCATGCTAATTACATTGCCGGTTGCCAAATTGCATTATCTCTTATAGTTTCCGAGATATGGACTATCGATAATTTACACCTTAGGCTCTGCTTCTAACTTGGGCCCAAATTGTAAAATGGTCTTATCTATTGACGATTTCGTTCCAATTCACATTCCAAGTAATATTCGGAATGCTAATTACATTGCCTGTTGCCAAATTGCATTATCTCTTATAGTTTCCGAGATATGGACTATCGATAATTTACACCTTAGGCTCTGCTTCTAACTTGGGCCCAAATTGTAAAATGGTCTTATCTATTGGCGATTTCGTTCCAATTCACATTCCAAGTAATATTCGGCATGCTAATTACATTGCCGGTTGCCAAATTGCATTATCTCTTATAGTTTCCGAGATATGGACTATCGATAATTTACACCTTAGGCTCTGCTACTAACTTGGGCCCAAATTGTAAAATGGTCTTATCTATTGGCGATTTCGTTCCAATTCACATTCCAAGTAATATTCGGCATGCTAATTACATTGCCGGTTGCCAAATTGAATTATCTCTTATAGTTTCGAGATATGGACTATCGATAATTTACATCTTAGGCTTTGCTTCTAACTTGGGCCCAAATTGTAAAATGGTCTTACCTATTGGCGATTTCGTTCCAATTCACATTCCAAGTAATATTCGGCATGCTAATTAAATTGCCGGTTGCCAAATTGCATTATCTCTTATTGTTTCCGAGATATGGACTATCGATAATTTACACCTTAATCTCTGCTTCTAACTTGGGCCCAAATTGTAAAATGGTCTTATCTATTGGCGATTTCGTTCCAATTCACATTCCAAGTAATATTCGGCATGCTAATTACATTGCCGGTTGCCAAATTGCATTATCTCTTATAGTTTCCGAGATATGGACTATCGATAATTTACACCTTACGCTCTGCTTCTAACTTGGGCCCAAATTGTAAAATAGTCTTATCTATTGGCGATTTCGTCCCAATTCACATTCCAAGTGATATTCGGCATGCTAATTACATTGCCGGTTGCGAAATTGCATTATCTCTTATAGTTTCCGAGATATGGACTATCAATAATTTACACCTTAGGCTCTGCTTCTAACTTGGGCCCAAATTGTAAAATGGTCTTATCTATTGGCGATTTCGTTCCAATTCACATTCCAAGTAATATTCGGCATGCTAATTACATTGCCGGTTGCCAAATTGCATTATCTCTTATTGTTTCCGAGATATGGACTATCGATAATTTACACCTTAGGCTCTGCTTCTAACTTGGGCCCAAATTGTAAAATGGTCTTATCTATTGGCGATTTAGTTGCAATTCACATTCCAAGTAATATTCGGCATGCTAATTACATTGCCGGTTGCCAAATTGCATTATCTCTTATAGTTTCCGAGATATGGACTATCGATAATTTACACCTTAGGCTCTGCTTCTAACTTGGGCCCAAATTGTAAAATGTTCTTATCTATTGGCGATTTCGTTCCAATTCACATTCCAAGTAATATTCGGAATGCTAATTACATTGCCGGTTGCCAAATTGCATTATCTCTTATAGTTTCCGAGATATGGACTATCGATAATTTACACCTTAGGCTCTGCTTCTAACTTGGGCCCAAATTGTAAAATGGTCTTATCTATTGGCGATTTCGTTCCAATTCACATTCCAAGTAATATTCGGCATGCTAATTACATTGCCGGTTGCCAAATTGAATTATCTCTTATAGTTTCCGAGATATGGACTATCAATAATTTACACCTTAGGCTCTGCTTCTAACTTGGGCCCAAATTGTAAAATGGTCTTATCTATTGGCGATTTCGTTCCAATTCACATTCCAAGTAATATTCGGCATGCTAATTACATTGCCGGTTGCCAAATTGCATTATCTCTTATTGTTTCCGAGATATGGACTATCGATAATTTACACCTTAGGCTCTGCTTCTAACTTGGGCCCAAATTGTAAAATGGTCTTATCTATTGGCGATTTAGTTGCAATTCACATTCCAAGTAATATTCGACATGCTAATTACATTGCCGGTTGCCAAATTGCATTATCTCTTATAGTTTCCGAGATATGGACTATCGATAATTTACACCTTAGGCTCTGCTTCTAACTTGGGCCCAAATTGTAAAATGTTCTTATCTATTGGCGATTTCGTTCCAATTCACATTCCAAGTAATATTCGGAATGCTAATTACATTGCCGGTTGCCAAATTGCATTATCTCTTATAGTTTCCGAGATATGGACTATCGATAATTTACACCTTAGGCTCTGCTTCTAACTTGGGCCCAAATTGTAAAATGGTCTTATCTATTGGCGATTTCGTTCCAATTCACATTCCAAGTAATATTCGGCATGCTAATTACATTGCCGGTTGCCAAATTGAATTATCTCTTATAGTTTCCGAGATATGGACTATCGATAATTTACACCTTAGGCTCTGCTTCTAACTTGGGCCCAAATTGTAAAATGGTCTTATCTATTGGAGATTTCGTTCCAATTCACACTCCAAGTAATATTCGGCATGCTAATTACATTGCCGGTTGCGAAATTGCATTATCTCTTATAGTTTCCGAGATATGGACTATCGATAATTTACATCTTAGGCTATGCTTCTAACTTGGGCCCAAATTGTAAAATGGTCTTATCTATTGGCGATTTCGTTCCAATTCACATTCCAAGTAATATTCGGCATGCTAATTACATTGCCGGTTGCCAAATTGCATTATCTCTTATAGTTTCCGAGATATGGACTATCGATAATTTACACCTTAGGCTCTGCTTCTAACTTGGGCCCAAATTGTAAAATGGTCTTATCTATTGGCGATTTCGTCCCAATTCACATTCCAAGTGATATTCGGCATGCTAATTACATTGCCGGTTGCGAAATTGCATTATCTCTTATAGTTTCCGAGATATGGACTATCAATAATTTACACCTTAGGCTCTCCTTCTAACTTGGGCCCAAATTGTAAAATGGTCTTATCTATTGGCGATTTCGTTCCAATTCACATTCCAAGTAATATTCGGCATGCTAATTATATTGCCGGTTGCCAAATTGCATTATCTCTTATAGTTTCCGAGATATGGACTATCGATAATTTACACCTTAGGCTCTGCTTCTAACTTGGGCCCAAATTGTAAAATGGTCTTATCTATTGGCGATTTCGTTCCAATTCACATTCCAAGAAATATTCGGCATGCTAATTACATTGCCGGTTGCCAAATTGCATTATCTCTTATAGTTTCCGAGATATGGACTATCGATAATTTACACCTTAGGCTCTGCTTCTAACTTGGGCCCAAATTGTAAAATGGTCTTATCTATTGGCGATTTCGTCCCAATTCACATTCCAAGTGATATTCGGCATGCTAATTACATTGCCGGTTGCGAAATTGCATTATCTCTTATAGTTTCCAAGATATGGACTATCAATAATTTACACCATAGGCTCTGCTTCTAACTTGGGCCCAAATTGTAAAATGGTCTTATCTATTGGCGATTTCGTTCCAATTCACATTCCAAGTAATATTCGGCATGCTAATTACATTGCCGGTTGCCAAATTGCATTATCTCTTATAGTTTCCGAGATGTGGACTATCGATAATTTACATCTTAGGCTCTGCTTCTAACTTGGGCCCAAATTGTAAAATGGTCTTATCTATTGGCGATTTCGTTCCAATTCACATTCCAAGTAATATTCGGCATGCTAATTACATTGCCGGTTGCCAAATTGCATTATCTCTTATAGTTTCCGAGATGTGGACTATCGATAATTTACATCTTAGGCTCTGCTTCTAACTTGGGCCCAAATTGTAAAATGGTCTTATCTATTGGCGATTTCGTTCCAATTCACATTCCAAGTAATATTCGGCATGCTAATTACATTGCCGGTTGCCAAATTGCATTATCTCTTATAGTTTCCGAGATATGGACTATCGATAATTTACACCTTAGGCTCTACTTCTAACTTGCTCCCAAATTGTAAAATGGTCTTATCTATTGGCGATTTCGTTCCAATTCACATTCCAAGTAATATTCGGCATGCTAATTACATTGCCGGTTGCCAAATTGAATTATATCTTATAGTTTCCGAGATATGGACTATCTATAATTTACACCTTAGGCTCTGCTTCTAATTTGGGCCCAAATTGTAAAATGGTCTTACCTATTGGCGATTTCGTTCCAATTCACATTCCAAGTAATATTCGGCATGCTAATTACATTGCCGGTTGCCAAATTGCATTATCTCTTATAGTTTCCGAGATAGGGACTATCGATAATTTACACCTTAGGCTCTGCTTCTAACTTGGGCCCAAATTGTAAAATGGTCTTATCTATTGGCGATTTCTTTCCAATTCACATTCCAAGTAATATTCGGCATGCTAATTACATTGCCGGTTGCCAAATTGCATTATCTCTTATAGTTTCCGAGATATGGACTATCGATAATTTACACCTTAGGCTCTGCTTCTATCTTGAGCCCAAATTGTAAAATGGTCTTACCTATTGGCGATTTCGTTCCAATTCACATTCCAAGTAATATTCGGCATGCTAATTACATTGCCGGTTGCCAAATTGCATTATCTCTTATAGTTTCCGAGATATGGACTATCGATAATTTACACCTTAGGCTCTGCTTCTAACTTGGGCCCAAATTGTAAAATGGTCTTATCTATTGGCGATTTCGTCCCAATTCACATTCCAAGTGATATTCGGCATGCTAATTACATTGCCGGTTGCGAAATTGCATTATCTCTTATAGTTTCCGAGATATGGACTATCAATAATTTACACCTTAGGCTCTGCTTCTAACTTGGGCCCAAATTGTAAAATGGTCTTATCTATTGGCGATTTCGTTCCAATTCACATTCCAAGTAATATTCGGCATGCTAATTACATTGCCGGTTGCCAAATTGCATTATCTCTTATAGTTTCCGAGATATGGACTATCGATAATTTACACCTTAGGCTCTGCTTCTAACTTGGGCCCAAATTGTAAAATGGTCTTATCTATTGACGATTTCGTCCCAATTCACATTCCAAGTAATATTCGGAATGCTAATTACATTGCCTGTTGCCAAATTGCATTATCTCTTATAGTTTCCGAGATATGGACTATCGATAATTTACACCTTAGGCTCTGCTTCTAACTTGGGCCCAAATTGTAAAATGGTCTTATCTATTGGCGATTTCGTTCCAATTCACATTCCAAGTAATATTCGGCATGCTAATTACATTGCCGGTTGCCAAATTGCATTATCTCTTATAGTTTCCGAGATATGGACTATCGATAATTTACACCTTAGGCTCTGCTACTAACTTGGGCCCAAATTGTAAAATGGTCTTATCTATTGGCGATTTCGTTCCAATTCACATTCCAAGTAATATTCGGCATGCTAATTACATTGCCGGTTGCCAAATTGAATTATCTCTTATAGTTTCGAGATATGGACTATCGATAATTTACATCTTAGGCTTTGCTTCTAACTTGGGCCCAAATTGTAAAATGGTCTTACCTATTGGCGATTTCGTTCCAATTCACATTCCAAGTAATATTCGGCATGCTAATTAAATTGCCGGTTGCCAAATTGCATTATCTCTTATTGTTTCCGAGATATGGACTATCGATAATTTACACCTTAATCTCTGCTTCTAACTTGGGCCCAAATTGTAAAATGGTCTTATCTATTGGCGATTTCGTTCCAATTCACATTCCAAGTAATATTCGGCATGCTAATTACATTGCCGGTTGCCAAATTGCATTATCTCTTATAGTTTCCGAGATATGGACTATCGATAATTTACACCTTACGCTCTGCTTCTAACTTGGGCCCAAATTGTAAAATAGTCTTATCTATTGGCGATTTCGTCCCAATTCACATTCCAAGTGATATTCGGCATGCTAATTACATTGCCGGTTGCGAAATTGCATTATCTCTTATAGTTTCCGAGATATGGACTATCAATAATTTACACCTTAGGCTCTGCTTCTAACTTGGGCCCAAATTGTAAAATGGTCTTATCTATTGGCGATTTCGTTCCAATTCACATTCCAAGTAATATTCGGCATGCTAATTACATTGCCGGTTGCCAAATTGCATTATCTCTTATTGTTTCCGAGATATGGACTATCGATAATTTACACCTTAGGCTCTGCTTCTAACTTGGGCCCAAATTGTAAAATGGTCTTATCTATTGGCGATTTAGTTGCAATTCACATTCCAAGTAATATTCGGCATGCTAATTACATTGCCGGTTGCCAAATTGCATTATCTCTTATAGTTTCCGAGATATGGACTATCGATAATTTACACCTTAGGCTCTGCTTCTAACTTGGGCCCAAATTGTAAAATGTTCTTATCTATTGGCGATTTCGTTCCAATTCACATTCCAAGTAATATTCGGAATGCTAATTACATTGCCGGTTGCCAAATTGCATTATCTCTTATAGTTTCCGAGATATGGACTATCGATAATTTACACCTTAGGCTCTGCTTCTAACTTGGGCCCAAATTGTAAAATGGTCTTATCTATTGGCGATTTCGTTCCAATTCACATTCCAAGTAATATTCGGCATGCTAATTACATTGCCGGTTGCCAAATTGAATTATCTCTTATAGTTTCCGAGATATGGACTATCGATAATTTACACCTTAGGCTCTGCTTCTAACTTGGGCCCAAATTGTAAAATGGTCTTATCTATTGGAGATTTCGTTCCAATTCACACTCCAAGTAATATTCGGCATGCTAATTACATTGCCGGTTGCGAAATTGCATTATCTCTTATAGTTTCCGAGATATGGACTATCGATAATTTACATCTTAGGCTATGCTTCTAACTTGGGCCCAAATTGTAAAATGGTCTTATCTATTGGCGATTTCGTTCCAATTCACATTCCAAGTAATATTCGGCATGCTAATTACATTGCCGGTTGCCAAATTGCATTATCTCTTATAGTTTCCGAGATATGGACTATCGATAATTTACACCTTAGGCTCTGCTTCTAACTTGGGCCCAAATTGTAAAATGGTCTTATCTATTGGCGATTTCGTCCCAATTCACATTCCAAGTGATATTCGGCATGCTAATTACATTGCCGGTTGCGAAATTGCATTATCTCTTATAGTTTCCGAGATATGGACTATCAATAATTTACACCTTAGGCTCTCCTTCTAACTTGGGCCCAAATTGTAAAATGGTCTTATCTATTGGCGATTTCGTTCCAATTCACATTCCAAGTAATATTCGGCATGCTAATTATATTGCCGGTTGCCAAATTGCATTATCTCTTATAGTTTCCGAGATATGGACTATCGATAATTTACACCTTAGGCTCTGCTTCTAACTTGGGCCCAAATTGTAAAATGGTCTTATCTATTGGCGATTTCGTTCCAATTCACATTCCAAGAAATATTCGGCATGCTAATTACATTGCCGGTTGCCAAATTGCATTATCTCTTATAGTTTCCGAGATATGGACTATCGATAATTTACACCTTAGGCTCTGCTTCTAACTTGGGCCCAAATTGTAAAATGGTCTTATCTATTGGCGATTTCGTCCCAATTCACATTCCAAGTGATATTCGGCATGCTAATTACATTGCCGGTTGCGAAATTGCATTATCTCTTATAGTTTCCAAGATATGGACTATCAATAATTTACATCATAGGCTCTGCTTCTAACTTGGGCCCAAATTGTAAAATGGTCTTATCTATTGGCGATTTCGTTCCAATTCACATTCCAAGTAATATTCGGCATGCTAATTACATTGCCGGTTGCCAAATTGCATTATCTCTTATAGTTTCCGAGATGTGGACTATCGATAATTTACATCTTAGGCTCTGCTTCTAACTTGGGTCCAAATTGTAAAATGGTCTTATCTATTGGCGATTTCGTTCCAATTCACATTCCAAGTAATATTCGGCATGCTAATTACATTGCCGGTTGCCAAATTGCATTATCTCTTATAGTTTCCGAGATATGGACTATCGATAATTTACACCTTAGGCTCTACTTCTAACTTGCTCCCAAATTGTAAAATGGTCTTATCTATTGGCGATTTCGTTCCAATTCACATTCCAAGTAATATTCGGCATGCTAATTACATTGCCGGTTGCCAAATTGCATTATCTCTTATAGTTTCCGAGATATGGACTATCGATAATTTACACCTTAGGCTCTGCTTCTAACTTGGGCCCAAATTGTAAAATAGTCTTATCTATTGGCGATTTCGTTCCAATTCACATTCCAAGTAATATTCGGCATGCTAATTACATTGCCGGTTGCCAAATTGCATTGACTCTTATAGTTTCCGAGATATGGACTATCGATAATTTACACCTTAGGCTCTGCTTCTAACTTGGGCCCAAATTGTAAAATGGTCTTATCTATTGGCGATTTCGTTCCACTTCACATTCCAAGTAATATTCGGCATGCTAATTACATTGCCGGTTGCCAAATTGAATTATCTCTTATAGTTTCCGAGATATGGACTATCGATAATTTACACTTTAGGCTCTGCTTCTAACTTGGGCCCAAATTGTAAAATAGTCTTATCTATTGGCGATTTCGTTCCAATTCACTTTCCAAGTAATATTCGGCATGCTAATTACATTGCCGGTTGCCAAATTGCATTAACTCTTATAGTTTCCGAGATATGGACTATCGATAATTTACACCTTAGGCTCTGCTTCTAACTTGGGCCCAAATTGTAAAATGGTCTTATCTGTTGGCGATATCGTTCCAATTCACATTCCAAGTAATATTCGGCATGCTAATTACATTGCCGGTTGCCAAATTGCATTATCTCTTATAGTTTCCGAGATATGGACTATCGATAATTTACACCTTAGGCTCTACTTCTAACTTGCTCTCAAATTGTAAAATGGTCTTATCTATTGGCGATTTCGTTCCAATTCACATTCCAAGTAATATTCGGCATGCTAATTACATTGCCGGTTGCCAAATTGCATTATCTCTTATAGTTTCCGAGATATGGACTATCGATAATTTACACCTTAGGCTCTGCTTCTAACTTGGGCCCAAATTGTAAAATAGTCTTATCTATTGGCGATTTCGTTCCAATTCACATTCCAAGTAATATTCGGCATGCTAATTACATTGCCGGTTGCCAAATTGCATTAACTCTTATAGTTTCCGAGATATGGACTATCGATATTTACACCTTAGGCTCTGCTTCTAACTTGGGCCCAAATTGTAAAATGGTCTTATCTATTGGCGATTTCGTTCCACTTCACATTCCAAGTAATATTCGGCATGCTAATTACATTGCCGGTTGCCAAATTGAATTATCTCTTATAGTTTCCGAGATATGGACTATCGATAATTTACACCTTAGGCTCTGCTTCTAACTTGGGCCCAAATTGTAAAATAGTCTTATCTATTGGCGATTTCGTTCCAATTCACATTCCAAGTAATATTCGGCATGCTAATTACATTGCCGGTTGCCAAATTGCATTAACTCTTATAGTTTCCGAGATATGGACTATCGATAATTTACACCATAGGCTCTGCTTCTAACTTGGGCCCAAATTGTAAAATGGCCTTATCTATTGGCGATTTCGTTCCAATTCACATTCCAAGTAATATTCGGCATGCTAATTACATTGCCGGTTGCCAAATTGCATTATCTCTTATAGTTTCCGAGATATGGACTATCGATAATTTACACCTTAGGCTCTGCTTCTAACTTGGGCCCAAATTGTAAAATGGTCTTATCTATTGGCGATTTCGTTCCAATTCACATTCCAAGTAATATTCGGCATGCTAATTACATTGCCGGTTGCCAAATTGCATTATCTCTTATAGTTTCCGAGATATGGACTATCGATAATTTACACCTTAGGCTCTGCTTCTAACTTGGGCCCAAATTGTAAAATGGTCTTATCTATTGGCGATTTCGTTCCAATTCACATTCCAAGTAATATTCGGCATGCTAATTACATTGCCGGTTGCCAAATTGCATTATCTCTTATAGTTTCCGAGATATGGACTATCGATAATTTACACCTTAGGCTCTGCTTCTAACTTGGGCCCAAATTGTAAAATGGTCTTATCTATTGGCGATTTCGTTCCAATTCACATTCCAAGTAATATTCGGCATGCTAATTACATTGCCGGTTGCCAAATTGCATTAACTCTTATAGTTTTCGAGATATGGACTATCGATAATTTACACCTTAGGCTCTGCTTCTAACTTGGGCCCAAATTGTAAAATAGTCTTATCTATTGGCGATTTCGTTCCAATTCACATTCCAAGTAATATTCGGCATGCTAATTACATTGCCGGTTGCCAAATTGCATTATCTCTTATAGTTTCCGAGATATGGACTATCGATAATTTACACCTTAGGCTCTGCTTCTAACTTGGGTCCAAATTGTAAAATGGTCTTATCTATTGGCGATTTCGTCCCAATTCACATTCCAAGTGATATTCGACATGCTAATTACATTGCCGGTTGCGAAATTGCATTATCTCTTATAGTTTCCGAGATATGGACTATCAATAATTTACACCTTAGGCTCTGCTTCTAACTTGGGCCCAAATTGTAAAATGGTCTTATCTATTGGCGATTTCGTTCCAATTCACATTCCAAGTAATATTCGGCATGCTAATTACATTGCCGGTTGCCAAATTGCATTATCTCTTATAGTTTCCGAGGTATGGACTATCGATAATTTACACCTTAGGCTCTGCTTCTAACTTGGGCCCAAATTGTAAAATGGTCTTATCTATTGGCGATTTCGTTCCAATTCACATTCCAAGTAATATTCGGCATGCTAATTACATTGCCGGTTGCCAAATTGCATTATCTCTTATAGTTTCCGAGATATGGACTATCGATAATTTACACCTTAGGCTCTGCTTCTAACTTGGGCCCAAATTGTAAAATGGTCTTATCTATTGGCGATTTCGTTCCAATTCACATTCCAAGTAATATTCGGCATGCTAATTACATTGCCGGTTGCCAAATTGCATTATCTCTTATAGTTTCCGAGATATGGACTATCGATAATTTACACCATAGGCTCTGCTTCTAACTTGGGCCCAAATTGTAAAATGGTCTTATCTATTGGCGATTTCGTTCCAATTCACATTCCAAGTAATATTCGGCATGCTAATTACATTGCCGGTTGCCAAATTGCATTATCTCTTATAGTTTCCGAGATATGGACTATCGATAATTTACACCTTAGGCTCTACTTCTAACTTGCTCCCAAATTGAAAAATGGTCTTATCTATTGGCGATTTCGTTCCAATTCACATTCCAAGTAATATTCGGCATGCTAATTACATTGCCGGTTGCCAAATTGCATTATCTCTTATAGTTTCCGAGATATGGACTATCGATAATTTACACCTTAGGCTCTGCTTCTAACTTGGGCCCAAATTGTAAAATGGTCTTATCTATTGGCGATTTCGTTCCACTTCACATTCCAAGTAATATTCGGCATGCTAATTACATTGCCGGTTGCCAAATTGAATTATCTCTTATAGTTTCCGAGATATGGACTATCGATAATTTACACCTTAGGCTCTGCTTCTAACTTGGGCCCAAATTGTAAAATGGTCTTATCTATTGGCGATTTCGTTCCAGTTCACATTCCAAGTAATATTCGGCATGCTAATTACATTGCCGGTTGCCAAATTGCATTAACTCTTATAGTTTCCGAGATATGGACTATCGATAATTTACACCTTAGGCTCTGCTTCTAACTTGGGCCCAAATTGTAAAATGGTCTTATCCATTGGCGATTTCGTTCCAATTCACATTCCAAGTAATATTCGGCATGCTAATTACATTGTCGGTTGCCAAATTGCATTATCTCTTATAGTTTCCGAGATATGGACTATCGATAATTTACACCATAGGCTCTGCTTCTAACTTGGGCCCAAATTGTAAAATGGCCTTATCTATTGGCGATTTCGTTCCAATTCACATTCCAAGTAATATTCGGCATGCTAATTACATTGCCGGTTGCCAAATTGCATTATCTCTTATAGTTTCCGAGATATGGACTATCGATAATTTACACCTTAGGCTCTGCTTCTAACTTGGGCCCAAATTGTAAAATGGTCTTATCTATTGGCGATTTCGTTCCAATTCACATTCCAAGTAATATTCGGCATGCTAATTACATTGCCGGTTGCCAAATTGCATTATCTCTTATAGTTTCCGAGATATGGACTATCGATAATTTACACCTCAGGCTCTGCTTCTAACTTGGGCCCAAATTGTAAAATGGTCTTATCTATTGGCGATTTCGTTCCAATTCACATTCCAAGTAATATTCGGCATGCTAATTACATTGCCGGTTGCCAAATTGAATTATCTCTTATAGTTTCCGAGATATGGACTATCGATAATTTACACCTTAGGCTCTGCTTCTAACTTGGGCCCAAATTGTAAAATGGTCTTACCTATTGGCGATTTCGTCCCAATTCACATTCCAAGTAATATTCGGCATGCTAATTACATTGCCGGTTGCCAAATTGCATTATCTCTTATAGTTTCCGAGATATGGACTATCGATAATTTACACCTTAGGCTCTGCTTCTAACTTGGGCCCAAATTGTAAAATGGTCTTATCTATTGGCGATTTCGTTCCAATTCACATTACAAGTAATATTCGGCATGCTAATTACATTGCCGGTTGCCAAATTGCATTATCTCTTATAGTTTCCGAGATATGGACTATCGATAATTTACACCATAGGCTCTGCTTCTAACTTGGGCCCAAATTGTAAAATGGTCTTATCTATTGGCGATTTCGTTCCAATTCACATTCCAAGTAATATTCGGCATGCTAATTACATTGCCGCTTGCCAAATTGCATTGTCTCTTATAGTTTCCGAGATATGGACTATCGATAATTTACACCTTCGGCTCTACTTCTAACTTGCTCCCAAATTGTAAAATGGTCTTATCTATTGGCGATTTCGTTCCAATTCACATTCCAAGTAATATTCGGCATGCTAATTACATTGCCGGTTGCCAAATTGCATTATCTCTTATAGTTTCCGAGATATGGACTATCGATAATTTACACCTTAGGCTCTGCTTCTAACTTGGGCCCAAATTGTAAAATGGTCTTATCTATTGGCGATTTCGTTCCACTTCACATTCCAAGTAATATTCGGCATGCTAATTACATTGCCGGTTGCCAAATTGAATTATCTCTTATAGTTTCCGAGATATGGACTATCGATAATTTACACCTTAGGCTCTGCTTCTAACTTGGGCCCAAATTGTAAAATGGTCTTATATATTGTCGATTTCGTTCCAATTCACATTCCAAGTAATATTCGGCATGCTAATTACATTGCCGGTTGCCAAATTGCATTAACTCTTATAGTTTCCGAGATATGGACTATCGATAATTTACACCTTAGGCTCTGCTTCTAACTTGGGCCCAAATTGTAAAATGGTTTTATCCATTGGCGATTTCGTTCCAATTCACATTCCAAGTAATATTCGGCATGCTAATTACATTGTCGGTTGCCAAATTGCATTATCTCTTATAGTTTCCGAGATATGGACTATCGATAATTTACACCATAGGCTCTGCTTCTAACTTGGGCCCAAATTGTAAAATGGCCTTATCTATCGGCGATTTCGTTCCAATTCACATTCCAAGTAATATTCGGCATGCTAATTACATTGCCGGTTGCCAAATTGCATTATCTCTTATAGTTTCCGAGATATGGACTATCGATAATTTACACCTTAGGCTCTGCTTCTAACTTGGGCCCAAATTGTAAAATGGTCTTATCTATTGGCGATTTCGTTCCAATTCACAGTCCAAGTAATATTCGGCATGCTAATTACATTGCCGGTTGCCAAATTGCATTATCTCTTATAGTTTCCGAGATATGGACTATCGATAATTTACACCTTAGGCTCTGCTTCTAACTTGGGCCCAAATTGTAAAATGGTCTTATCTATTGGCGATTTCGTTCCAATTCACATTCCAAGTAATATTCGGCATGCTAATTACATTGCCGGTTGCCAAATTGAATTATCTCTTATAGTTTCCGAGATATGGACTATCGATAATTTACACCTTAGGCTCTGCTTCTAACTTGGGCCCAAATTGTAAAATGGTCTTACCTATTGGCGATTTCGTCCCAATTCACATTCCAAGTAATATTCGGCATGCTAATTACATTGCCGGTTGCCAAATTGCATTATCTCTTATAGTTTCCGAGATATGGACTATCGATAATTTACACCTTAGGCTCTGCTTCTAACTTGGGCCCAAATTGTAAAATGGTCTTATCTATTGGCGATTTCGTTCCACTTCACATTCCAAGTAATATTCGGCATGCTAATTACATTGCCGGTTGCCAAATTGAATTATCTCTTATAGTTTCCGAGATATGGACTATCGATAATTTACACCTTAGGCTCTGCTTCTAACTTGGGCCCAAATTGTAAAATGGTCTTATATATTGTCGATTTCGTTCCAATTCACATTCCAAGTAATATTCGGCATGCTAATTACATTGCCGGTTGCCAAATTGCATTATCTCTTATAGTTTCCGAGATATGGACTATCGATAATTTACACCTTAGGCTCTGCTTCTAACTTGCTCCCAAATTGTAAAATGGTCTTATCTATTGGCGATTTCGTTCCAATTCACATTCCAAGTAATATTCGGCATGCTAATTACATTGCCGGTTGCCAAATTGCATTATCTCTTATAGTTTCCGAGATATGGACTATCGATAATTTACACCTTAGGCTCTGCTTCTAACTTGGGCCCAAATTGTAAAATGGTCTTATCTATTGGCGATTTCGTTCCAATTCACATTCCAAGTAATATTCGGCATGCTAATTACATTGCCGGTTGCCAAATTGCATTAACTCTTATAGTTTCCGAGATATGGACTATCGATAATTTACACCTTAGGCTCTGCTTCTAACTTGGGCCCAAATTGTAAAATGGTCTTATCTATTGGCGATTTCGTTCCAATTCACATTCCAAGTAATATTCGGCATGCTAATTACATTGCAGTTGAAAAATTGCATTATCTCTTATAGTTTCCGAGATATGGACTATCGATAATTTACACCATAGGCTCTGCTTCTAACTTGGGCCCAAATTGTAAAATGGCCTTATCTATTGGTGATTTCGTTCCAATTCACATTCCAAGTAATATTCGGCATGCTAATTACATTGCCGGTTGCCAAATTGCATTATCTCTTATAGTTTCCGAGATATGGACTATCGATAATTTACACCTTAGGCTCTGCTTCTAACTTGGGCCCAAATTGTAAAATGGTCTTATCTATTGGCGATTTCGTTCCAATTCACATTCCAAGTAATATTCGGCATGCTAATTACATTGCCGGTTGCCAAATTGCATTATCTCTTATAGTTTCCGAGATATGGACTATCGATAATTTACACCTTAGGCTCTGCTTCTAACTTGGGCCCAAATTGTAAAATGGCCTTATCTATTGGCGATTTCGTTCCAATTCACATTCCAAGTAATATTCGGCATGCTAATTACATTGCCGGTTGCCAAATTGCATTATCTCTTATAGTTTCCGAGATATGGACTATCGATAATTTACACCTTAGGCTCTGCTTCTAAGTTGGGCCCAAATTGTAAAATGGTCTTATCTATTGGCGATTTCGTTCCAATTCACATTCCAAGTAATATTCGGCATGCTAATTACATTGCCGGTTGCCAAATTGCATTATCTCTTATAGTTTCCGAGATATGGACTATCGATAATTTACACCTTAGGCTCTGCTTCTAACTTGGGCCCAAATTGTAAAATGGTCTTATCTATTGGCGATTTCGTTCCAATTCACATTCCAAGTAATATTCGGCATGCTAATTACATTGCCGGTTGCCAAATTGAATTATCTCTTATAGTTTCCGAGATATGGACTATCGATAATTTACACCTTAGGCTCTGCTCCTAACTTGGGCCCAAATTGTAAAATGGTCTTACCTATTGGCGATTTCGTTCCAATTCACATTCCAAGTAATATTCGGCATGCTAATTACATTGCCGGTTGCCAAATTGCATTATCTCTTATAGTTTCCGAGATATGGACTATCGATAATTTACACCTTAGGCTCTGCTTCTAACTTGGGCCCAAATTGTAAAGTGGTCTTATCTATTGGCGATTTCGTTCCAATTCACATTCCAAGTAATATTCGGCATGCTAATTACATTGCCGGTTGCCAAATTGCATTATCTCTTATAGTTTCCGAGATATGGACTATCGATAATTTACACCATAGGCTCTGCTTCTAACTTGGGCCCAAATTGTAAAATGGTCTTATCTATTATCGATTTCGTTCCAATTCACATTCCAAGTAATATTCGGCATGCTAATTACATTGCCGGTTGCCAAATTGCATTGTCTCTTATAGTTTCCGAGATATGGACTATCGATAATTTACACCTTCGGCTCTACTTCTAACTTGCTCCCAAATTGTAAAATGGTCTTATCTATTGGCGATTTCGTTCCAATTCACATTCCAAGTAATATTCGGCATGCTAATTACATTGCCGGTTGCCAAATTGCATTATCTCTTATAGTTTCCGAGATATGGACTATCGATAATTTACACCTTAGGCTCTGCTTCTAACTTGGGCCCAAATTGTAAAATGGTCTTATCTATTGGCGATTTCGTTCCACTTCACATTCCAAGTAATATTCGGCATGCTAATTACATTGCCGGTTGCCAAATTGAATTATCTCTTATAGTTTCCGAGATATGGACTATCGATAATTTACACCTTAGGCTCTGCTTCTAACTTGGGCCCAAATTGTAAAATGGTCTTATATATTGTCGATTTCGTTCCAATTCACATTCCAAGTAATATTCGGCATGCTAATTACATTGCCGGTTGCCAAATTGCATTATCTCTTATAGTTTCCGAGATATGGACTATCGATAATTTACACCTTAGGCTCTGCTTCTAACTTGCTCCCAAATTGTAAAATGGTCTTATCTATTGGCGATTTCGTTCCAATTCACATTCCAAGTAATATTCGGCATGCTAATTACATTGCCGGTTGCCAAATTGCATTATCTCTTATAGTTTCCGAGATATGGACTATCGATAATTTACACCTTAGGCTCTGCTTCTAACTTGGGCCCAAATTGTAAAATGGTCTTATCTATTGGCGATTTCGTTCCAATTCACATTCCAAGTAATATTCGGCATGCTAATTACATTGCCGGTTGCCAAATTGCATTAACTCTTATAGTTTCCGAGATATGGACTATCGATAATTTACACCTTAGGCTCTGCTTCTAACTTGGGCCCAAATTGTAAAATGGACTTATCTATTGGCGATTTCGTTCCAATTCACATTCCAAGTAATATTCGGCATGCTAATTACATTGCCGGTTGCCAAATTGCATTATCTCTTATAGTTTCCGAGATATGGACTATCGATAATTTACACCATAGGCTCTGCTTCTAACTTGGGCCCAAATTGTAAAATGGCCTTATCTATTGGCGATTTCGTTCCAATTCAACATTCCAAGTAATATTCGGCATGCTAATTACATTGCCGGTTGCCAAATTGCATTATCTCTTATAGTTTCCGAGATATGGACTATCGATAATTTACACCTTAGGCTCTGCTTCTAACTTGGGCCCAAATTGTAAAATGGTCTTATCTATTGGCGATTTCGTTCCAATTCACATTCCAAGTGATATTCGGCATGCTAATTACATTGCCGGTTGCGAAATTGCATTATCTCTTATAGTTTCCGAGATATGGACTAACAATAATTTA
This sequence comes from Rhynchophorus ferrugineus, assembly GCF_030347505.1. Taxonomy (NCBI): domain Eukaryota; kingdom Metazoa; phylum Arthropoda; class Insecta; order Coleoptera; family Curculionidae; genus Rhynchophorus; species Rhynchophorus ferrugineus. The sequence continues at coordinate 81,265 of NW_027472841.1, forward strand.
CACCTTAGGCTCTGCTTCTAACTTGGGCCCAAATTGTAAAATGGTCTTATCTATTGGCGATTTCGTTCCAATTCACATTCCAAGTAATATTCGGCATGCTAATTACATTGCCGGTTGCCAAATTGCATTATCTCTTATAGTTTCCGAGATATGGACTATCGATAATTTACACCTTAGGCTCTGCTTCTAACTTAGGCCCAAATTGTAAAATGGTCTTATCTATTGGCGATTTCGTTCCAATTCACATTCCAAGTAATATTCGGCATGCTAATTACATTGCCGGTTGCCAAATTGCATTATCTCTTATAGTTTCCGAGATATGGACTCTCGATAATTTACACCTTAGGCTCTGCTTCTAACTTGGGCCCAAATTGTAAAATGGTCTTATCTATTGGCGATTTCGTTCCAATTCACATTCCAAGTAATATTCGGCATGCTAATTACATTGCCGGTTGCCAAATTGCATTATCTCTTATAGTTTCCGAGATATGGACTATCGATAATTTACACCTTAGACTCTGCTTCTAACTTGGGCCCAAATTGTAAAATGGTCTTATCTATTGGCGATTTCGCCCCAATTCACATTCCAAGTGATATTCGGCATGCTAATTACATTGCCGGTTGCGAAATTGCATTATCTCTTATAGTTTCCGAGATATGGACTATCAATAATTTACACCTTAGGCTCTGCTTCTAACTTGGGCCCAAATTGTAAAATGGTCTTATCTATTGGCGATTTCGTTCCAATTCACATTCCAAGTAATATTCGGCATGCTAATTACATTGCCGGTTGCCAAATTGCATTATCTCTTATAGTTTCCGAGATATGGACTCTCGATAATTTACATCTTAGGCTCTGCTTCTAACTTGGGCCCAAATTGTAAAATGGTCTTATCTATTGGCGATTTCGTTCCAATTCACATTCCAAGTAATATTCGGCATGCTAATTACATTGCCGGTTGCCAAATTGCATTATCTCTTATAGTTTCCGAGATATGGACTCTCGATAATTTACACCTTAGGCTCTGCTTCTAACTTGGGCCCAAATTGTAAAATGGTCTTATCTATTGGCGATTTCGTTCCAATTCACATTCCAAGTAATATTCGGCATGCTAATTACATTGCCGGTTGCCAAATTGCATTATCTCTTATGGTTTCCGAGATATGGACTATCGATAATTTACACCTTAGGCTCTGCTTCTAACTTGGGCCCAAATTGTAAAATGGTCTTATCTATGGGCGATTTCGTCCCAATTCACATTCCAAGTGATATTCGGCATGCTAATTACATTGCCGATTGCGAAATTGCATTATCTCTTATAGTTTCCGAGATATGGACTATCAATAATTTACACCTTAGGCTCTGCTTCTAACTTGGGCCCAAATTGTAAAATGGTCTTATCTATTGGCGATTTCGTTCCAATTCACATTCCAAGTAATATTCGGCATGCTAATTACATTGCCGGTTGCCAAATTGCATTATCTCTTATAGTTTCCGAGATATGGACTATCGATAATTTACACCTTAGGCTCTGCTTCTAACTTGGGCCCAAATTGTAAAATGGTCTTTTCTATTGGCGATTTCGTTCCAATTCACATTCCAAGTAATACTCGGCATGCTAATTACATTGCCGGTTGTCAAATTGCATTATCTCTTATAGTTTCCGAGATATGGACTATCGATAATTTACACCTTAGGCTCTGCTTCTAACTTGGGCCCAAATTGTAAAATGGTCTTATCTATTGGCGATTTCGTTCCAATTCACATTCCAAGTAATATTCGGCATGCTAATTACATTGCCGGTTGCCAAATTGCATTATCTCTTATAGTTTCCGAGATATGGACTATCGATAATTTACACCTTAGGCTCTGCTTCTAACTTGGGCCCAAATTGTAAAATGGTCTTATCTATTGGCGATTTCGTTCCAATTCACACTCCAAGTAATATTCGGCATGCTAATTACATTGCCGGTTGCGAAATTGCATTATCTCTTATAGTTTCCGAGATATGGACTATCAATAATTTACACCTTAGGCTCTGCTTCTAACTTGGGCCCAAATTGTAAAATGGTTTTATCTATTGGCGATTTCGTTCCAATTCACATTCCAAGTAATATTCGGCATGCTAATTACATTGCCGGTTGCCAAATTGCATTATCTCTTATAGTTTCCGAGATATGGACTATCGATAATTTACACCTTAGGCTCTGCTTCTAACTTGGGCCCAAATTGTAAAATGGTCTTATCTATTGGCGATTTCGTTCCAATTCACATTCCAAGTAATATTCGGCATGCTAATTTCATTGCCGGTTGCCAAATTGCATTATCTCTTATAGTTTCCGAGATATGGACTATCGATAATTTACACCTTAGCCTCTGCTTCTAACTTGGGCCCAAATTGTAAAATGGTCTTATCTATTGGCGTTTTCGTTCCAATTCACATTCCAAGTAATATTCGGCATGCTAATTACATTGCCGGTTGCCAAATTGCATTATCTCTTATAGTTTCCGAGATATGGACTATCGATAATTTACACCTTAGGCTCTGCTTCTAACTTGGTCCCAAATTGTAAAATTGTCTTCTCTATTGGCGATTTCGTTCCAATTCACATTCCAAGTAATATTCGGCATGCTAATTACATTGCCGGTTGCCAAATTGCATTATCTCTTATAGTTTCCGAGATATGGACTATCGATAATTTACACCTTAGGCTCTGCATCTAACTTGGGCCCAAATTGTAAAATGGTCTTATCTATTGGCGATTTCGTTCCAATTCACATTCCAAGTAATATTCGTCATGCTAATTACATTGCCGGTTGCCAAATTGCATTATCTCTTATAGTTTCCGAGATATGGACTATCGATAATTAACACCTTAGGCTCTGCTTCTAACTTGGGCCCAAATTGTAAAATGGTCTTCTCTATTGGCGATTTCGTTCCAATTCACATTCCAAGTAATATTCGGCATGCTAATTACATTGCCGGTTGCCAAATTGCATTATCTCTTATAGTTTCCAAGATATGGACTATCGATAATTTACACCTTAGGCTCTGCTTCTAACTTGGGCCCAAATTGTAAAATGGTCTTCTCTATTGGCGATTTCGTTCCAATTCACATTCCAAGTAATATTCGGCATGCTAATTACATTGCCGGTTGCCAAATTGCATTATCTCTTATAGTTTCCGAGATATGGACTATCGATAATTTACACCTTAGGCTCTGCTTCTAACTTGGGCCCAAATTGTAAAATCGTCTTATCTATTGGCGATTTCGTTCCAATTCACATTCCAAGTAATATTCGGCATGCTAATTACATTGCCGGTTGCCAAATTGCATTATCTCTTATAGTTTCCGAGATATGGACTATCGATAATTTACACCTTAGGCTCTGCTTCTAACTTGGGCCCAAATTGTAAAATGGTCTTACCTATTGGCGATTTCGTTCCAATTCACATTCCAAGTAATATTCGGCATGCTAATTACATTGCCGGTTGCCAAATTGCATTATCTCTTATAGTTTCCGAGATATGGACTATCGATAATTTACACCTTAGGCTCTGCTTCTAACTTGGGCCCAAATTGTAAAATGGTCTTATCTATTGGCGATTTCGTTCCAATTCACATTCCAAGTAATATTCGGCATGCTAATTACATTGCCGGTTGCCAAATTGCATTATCTCTTATAGTTTCCGAGATATGGACTATCGATAATTTACATCTTAGGCTCTGCTTCTAACTTGGGCCCAAATTGTAAAATCGTCTTATCTATTGGCGATTTCGTTCCAATTCACATTCCAAGTAATATTCGGCATGCTAATTACATTGCCGGTTGCCAAATTGCATTATCTCTTATAGTTTCCGAGATATGGACTATCGATAATTTACACCTTAGGCTCTGCTTCTAACTTGGGCCCAAATTGTAAAATGGTCTTATCAATTGGCGATTTCGTTCCAATTCACATTCCAAGTAATATCCGGCATGCTAATTTCATTGCCGGTTGCCAAATTGCATTATCTCTTATAGTTTCCGAGATATGGACTATCGATAATTTACACCTTAGCCTCTGCTTCTAACTTGGGCCCAAATTGTAAAATGGTCTTATCTATTGGCGTTTTCGTTCCAATTCACATTCCAAGTAATATTCGGCATGCTAATTACATTGCCGGTTGCCAAATTGCATTATCTCTTATAGTTTCCGAGATATGGACTATCGATAATTTACACCTTAGGCTCTGCTTCTAACTTGGGCCCAAATTGTAAAATGGTCTTCTCTATTGGCGATTTCGTTCCAATTCACATTCCAAGTAATATTCGGCATGCTAATTACATTGCCGGTTGCCAAATTGCATTATCTCTTATAGTTTCCGAGATATGGACTATCGATAATTTACACCTTAGGCTCTGCTTCTAACTTGGGCCCAAATTGTAAAATGGTCTTATCTATTGGCGATTTCGTTCCAATTCACATTCCAAGTAATATTCGTCATGCTAATTACATTGCCGGTTGCCAAATTGCATTATCTCTTATAGTTTCCGAGATATGGACTATCGATAATTAACACCTTAGGCTCTGCTTCTAACTTGGGCCCAAATTGTAAAATGGTCTTCTCTATTGGCGATTTCGTTCCAATTCACATTCCAAGTAATATTCGGCATGCTAATTACATTGCCGGTTGCCAAATTGCATTATCTCTTATAGTTTCCAAGATATGGACTATCGATAATTTACACCTTAGGCTCTGCTTCTAACTTGGGCCCAAATTGTAAAATGGTCTTCTCTATTGGCGATTTCGTTCCAATTCACATTCCAAGTAATATTCGGCATGCTAATTACATTGCCGGTTGCCAAATTGCATTATCTCTTATAGTTTCCGAGATATGGACTATCGATAATTTACACCTTAGGCTCTGCTTCTAACTTGGGCCCAAATTGTAAAATCGTCTTATCTATTGGCGATTTCGTTCCAATTCACATTCCAAGTAATATTCGGCATGCTAATTACATTGCCGGTTGCCAAATTGCATTATCTCTTATAGTTTCCGAGATATGGACTATCGATAATTTACACCTTAGGCTCTGCTTCTAACTTGGGCCCAAATTGTAAAATGGTCTTACCTATTGGCGATTTCGTTCCAATTCACATTCCAAGTAATATTCGGCATGCTAATTACATTGCCGGTTGCCAAATTGCATTATCTCTTATAGTTTCCGAGATATGGACTATCGATAATTTACACCTTAGGCTCTGCTTCTAACTTGGGCCCAAATTGTAAAATGGTCTTATCTATTGGCGATTTCGTTCCAATTCACATTCCAAGTAATATTCGGCATGCTAATTACATTGCCGGTTGCCAAATTGCATTATCTCTTATAGTTTCCGAGATATGGACTATCGATAATTTACATCTTAGGCTCTGCTTCTAACTTGGGCCCAAATTGTAAAATCGTCTTATCTATTGGCGATTTCGTTCCAATTCACATTCCAAGTAATATTCGGCATGCTAATTACATTGCCGGTTGCCAAATTGCATTATCTCTTATAGTTTCCGAGATATGGACTATCGATAATTTACACCTTAGGCTCTGCTTCTAACTTGGGCCCAAATTGTAAAATGGTCTTATCAATTGGCGATTTCGTTCCAATTCAGATTCCAAGTAATATCCGGCATGCTAATTACATTGCCGGTTGCCAAATTGAATTATCTCTTATAGTTTCCGAGATATGGACTATCGATAATTTACACCTTAGGCTCTGCTTCTAACTTGGGCCCAAATTGTAAAATGGTCTTATCTATTGGCGATTTCGTTCCAATTCACATTCCAAGTAATATTCGGCATGCTAATTACATTGCCGGTTGCCAAATTGCATTATCTCTTATAGTTTCCGAGATATGGACTATCGATAATTTACATCTTAGGCTCTGCTTCTAACTTGCGCCCAAATTGCAAAATGGTCTTATCTATTGGCGATTTCGTTCCAATTCACATTCCAAGTAATATTCGGCATGCTAATTACATTGCCGGTTGCCAAATTGCATTATCTCTTATAGTTTCAGAGATATGGACTATCGATAATTTACACCTTAGGCTCTGATTCTAACTTGGGCCCAAATTGTAAAATGGTCTTATCTATTGGCGATTTCGTCCCAATTCACATTCCAAGCGATATTCGGCATGCTAATTACATTGCCGGTTGCGAAATTGCATTATCTCTTATAGTTTCCGAGATATGGACTATCGATAATTTACACCTTAGGCTCTGCTTCTAACTTGGGCCCAAATTGTAAAATGGTCTTATCTATTGGCGATTTCGTTCCAATTCACATTCCAAGTAATATTCGGCATGCTAATTACATTGCCGGTTGCCAAATTGCATTATCTCTTATAGTTTCCGAGATATGGACTATCGATAATTTACACCTTAGGCTCTGCTTCTAACTTGGGCCCAAATTGTAAAATGGTCTTATCTATTGGCGATTTCGTTCCAATTCACATTCCAAGTAATATTCGTCATGCTAATTACATTGCCGGTTGCCAAATTGCATTATCTCTTATAGTTTCCGAGATATGGACTATCGATAATTTACACCTTAGGCTCTGCTTCTAACTTGGGCCCAAATTGTAAAATGGTCTTCTCTATTGGCGATTTCGTTCCAATTCACATTCCAAGTAATATTCGGCATGCTAATTACATTGCCGGTTGCCAAATTGCATTATCTCTTATAGTTTCCAAGATATGGACTATCGATAATTTACACCTTAGGCTCTGCTTCTAACTTGGGCCCAAATTGTAAAATGGTCTTCTCTATTGGCGATATCGTTCCAATTCACATTCCAAGTAATATTCGGCATGCTAATTACATTGCCGGTTGCCAAATTGCATTATATCTTATAGTTTCCGAGATATGGACTATCGATAATTTACACCTTAGGCTCTGCTTCTAACTTGGGCCCAAATTGTAAAATCGTCTTATCTATTGGCGATTTCGTTCCAATTCACATTCCAAGTAATATTCGGCATGCTAATTACATTGCCGGTTGCCAAATTGCATTATCTCTTATAGTTTCCGAGATATGGACTATCGATAATTTACACCTTAGGCTCTGCTTCTAACTTGGGCCCAAATTGTAAAATGGTCTTACCTATTGGCGATTTCGTTCCAATTCACATTCCAAGTAATATTCGGCATGCTAATTACATTGCCGGTTGCCAAATTGCATTATCTCTTATAGTTTCCGAGATATGGACTATCGATAATTTACACCTTAGGCTCTGCTTCTAACTTGGGCCCAAATTGTAAAATGGTCTTATCTATTGGCGATTTCGTTCCAATTCACATTCCAAGTAATATTCGGCATGCTAATTACATTGCCGGTTGCCAAATTGCATTATCTCTTATAGTTTCCGAGATATGGACTATCGATAATTTACATCTTAGGCTCTGCTTCTAACTTGGGCCCAAATTGTAAAATCGTCTTATCTATTGGCGATTTCGTTCCAATTCACATTCCAAGTAATATTCGGCATGCTAATTACATTGCCGGTTGCCAAATTGCATTATCTCTTATAGTTTCCGAGATATGGACTATCGATAATTTACACCTTAGGCTCTGCTTCTAACTTGGGCCCAAATTGTAAGATGGTCTTATCAATTGGCGATTTCGTTCCAATTCACATTCCAAGTAATATCCGGCATGCTAATTACATTGCCGGTTGCCAAATTGAATTATCTCTTATAGTTTCCGAGATATGGACTATCGATAATTTACACCTTAGGCTCTGCTTCTAACTTGGGCCCAAATTGTAAAATGGTCTTATCTATTGGCGATTTCGTTCCAATTCACATTCCAAGTAATATTCGGCATGCTAATTACATTGCCGGTTGCCAAATTGCATTATCTCTTATAGTTTCCGAGATATGGACTATCGATAATTTACATCTTAGGCTCTGCTTCTAACTTGCGCCCAAATTGTAAAATGGTCTTATCTATTGGCGATTTCGTTCCAATTCACATTCCAAGTAATATTCGGCATGCTAATTACATTGCCGGTTGCCAAATTGCATTATCTCTTATAGTTTCAGAGATATGGACTATCGATAATTTACACCTTAGGCTCTGATTCTAACTTGGGCCCAAATTGTAAAATGGTCTTATCTATTGGCGATTTCGTCCCAATTCACATTCCAAGCGATATTCGGCATGCTAATTACATTGCCGGTTGCGAAATTGCATTATCTCTTATAGTTTCCGAGATATGGACTATCAATAATTTACACCTTAGGCTCTGCTTCTAACTTGGGCCCAAATTGTAAAATGGTCTTATCTATTGGCGATTTCGTTCCAATTCACATTCCAAGTAATATTCGGCATGCTAATTACATTGCCGGTTGCCAAATTGCATTATCTCTTATAGTTTCCGAGATATGGACTATCGATAATTTACACCTTAGGCTCTGCTTCTAACTTGGGCCCAAATTGTAAAATGGTCTTATCTATTGGCGATTTCGTTCCAATTCACATTCCAAGTAATATTCGGCATGCTAATTACATTGCCGGTTGCCAAATTGCATTATCTCTTATAGTTTCCGAGATATGGACTATCGATAATTTACACCTTAGGCTCTGCTTCTAACTTGGGCCCAAATTGTAAAATGGTCTTATCTATTGGCGATTTCGTTCCAATTCACACTCCAAGTAATATTCGGCATGCTAATTACATTGCCGGTTGCCAAATTGCATTATCTCTTATAGTTTCCGAGATATGGACTCTCGATAATTTACACCTTAGGCTCTGCTTCTAACTTGGGCCCAAATTGTAAAATGGTCTTATCTATTGGCGATTTCGTTCCAATTCACATTCCAAGTAATATTCGGCATGCTAATTACATTGCCGGTTGCCAAATTGCATTATCTCTTATAGTTTCCGAGATATGGACTATCGATAATTTACACCTTAGGCTCTGCTTCTAACTTGGGCCCAAATTGTAAAATGGTCTTATCTATTAGCGATTTCGTCCCAATTCACATTCCAAGTGATATTCGGCATGCTAATTACATTGCCGATTGCGAAATTGCATTATCTCTTATAGTTTCCGAGATATGGACTATCAATAATTTACACCTTAGGCTCTGCTTCTAACTTGGGCCCAAATTGTAAAATGGTCTTATCTATTGGCGATTTCGTTCCAATTCACATTCCAAGTAATATTCGGCATGCTAATTACATTGCCGGTTGCCAAATTGCATTATCTCTTATAGTTTCCGAGATATGGACTATCGATAATTTACACCTTAGGCTCTGCTTCTAACTTGGGCCCAAATTGTAAAATGGTCTTATCTATTGGCGATTTCGTTCCAATTCACATTCCAAGTAATATTCGGCATGCTAATTACATTGCCGGTTGCCAAATTGCATTATCTCTTATAGTTTCCGAGATATGGACTATCGATAATTTACACATTAGGCTCTGCTTCTAACTTGGGCCCAAATTGTAAAATGGTCTTATCTATTGGCGATTTCGTTCCAATTCACATTCCAAGTAATATTCGGCATGCTAATTACATTGCCGGTTGCCAAATTGCATTATCTCTTATAGTTTCCGAGATATGGACTATCGATAATTTACACCTTAGGCTCTGCTTCTAACTTGGGCCCAAATTGTAAAATGGTCTTATCTATTGGCGATTTCGTTCCAATTCACATTCCAAGTAATATTCGGCATGCTAATTACATTGCCGGTTGCCAAATTGCATTATCTCTTATAGCTTCCGAGATATGGACTATCGATAATTTACACCTTAGGCTCTGCTTCTAACTTGGGCCCAAATTGTAAAATGGTCTTATCTATTGGCGATTTCGTTCCAATTCACACTCCTAGTAATATTCGGCATGCTAATTACATTGCCGGTTGCGAAATTGCATTATCTCTTATAGTTTCCGAGATATGGACTATCAATAATTTACACCTTAGGCTCTGCTTCTAAATTGGGCCCAAATTGTAAAATGGTCTTATCTATTGGCGATTTCGTTCCAATTCACATTCCAAGTAATATTCGGCATGCTAATTACATTGCCGGTTGCCAAATTGCATTATCTCTTATAGTTTCCGAGATATGGACTATCGATAATTTACACCTTAGGCTCTGCTTCTAACTTGGGCCCAAATTGTAAAATGGCCTTATCTATTGGCGATTTCGTCCCAATTCACATTCCAAGTAATATTCGGCATGCTAATTACATTGCCGGTTGCGAAATTGCATTATCTCTTATAGTTTCAGAGATATGGACTATCGATAATTTACACCTTAGGCTCTGCTTCTAACTTGGGCCCAAATTGTAAAATGGTCTTATCTATTGGCAATTTCGTTCCAATTCACATTCCAAGTAATATTAGGCATGCTAATTACATTGCCGGTTGCCAAATTGCATTATCTCTTATAGTTTCCGAGATATGGACTATCGATACTTTACACCTTAGGCTCTGCTTCTAACTTGGGCCCAAATTGTAAAATGGTCTTATCTATTGGCGATTTCGTTCCAATTCACATTCCAAGTAATATTCGGCATGCTGATTACATTGCCGGTTGCCAAATTGCATTAACTCTTATAGTTTCCGAGATATGGACTATCGATAATTTACACCTTAGGCTCTGCTTCTAACTTGGACCCAAATTGTAAAATGGTCTTATCTATTGGCGATTTCGTTCCAATTCACATTCCAAGTAATATTCGGCATGCTAATTTCATTGCCGGTTGCCAAATTGCATTATCTCTTATAGTTTCCGAGATATGGACTATCGATAATTTACACCATAGGCTCTGCTTCTAACTTGGGCCCAAATTGTAAAATGGCCTTATCTATTGGCGATTTCGTTCCAATTCACATTCCAAGTAATATTCGGCATGCTAATTACATTGCCGGTTGCCAAATTGCATTATCTCTTATAGTTTCCGAGTTATGGACTATCGATAATTTACACCTTAGGCTCTGCTTCTAACTTGGGCCCAAATTGTAAAATGGTCTTATCTATTGGCGATTTCGTTCCAATTCACATTCCAAGTAATATTCGGCATGCTAATTACATTGCCGGTTGCCAAATTGCATTATCTCTTATAGTTTCCGAGATATGGACTATCGATAATTTACACCTTAGGCTCTGCTTCTAACTTGGGCCCAAATTGTAAAATGGTCTTATCTATTGGCGATTTCGTTCCAATTCACATTCCAAGTAATATTCGGCATGCTAATTACATTGCCGGTTGCCAAATTGAATTATCTCTTATAGTTTCCGAGATATGGACTATCGATAATTTACACCTTAGGCTCTGCTTCTAACTTGGGCCCAAATTGTAAAATGGTCTTACCTATTGGCGAATTCGTTCCAATTCACATTCCAAGTAATATTCGGCATGCTAATTACATTGCCGGTTGCCAAATTGCATTATCTCTTATAGTTTCCGAGATATGGACTATCGATAATTTACACCTTAGGCTCTGCTTCTAACTTGGGCCCAAATTGTAAAATGGTCTTACCTATTGGCGAATTCGTTCCAATTCACACTCCAAGTAATATTCGGCATGCTAATTACATTGCCGGTTGCGAAATTGCATTATCTCTTATAGTTTCCGAGATATGGACTATCAATAATTTACACCTTAGGCTCTGCTTCTAACTTGGGCCCAAATTGTAAAATGGTCTTCTCTATTGGCGATTTCGTTCCAATTCACATTCCAAGTAATATTCGGCATGCTAATTACATTGCCGGTTGCCAAATTGCATTATATCTTATAGTTTCCGAGATATGGACTATCGATAATTTACACCTTAGGCTCTGCTTCTAACTTGGGCCCAAATTGTAAAATCGTCTTATCTATTGGCGATTTCGTTCCAATTCACATTCCAAGTAATATTCGGCATGCTAATTACATTGCCGGTTGCCAAATTGCATTATCTCTTATAGTTTCCGAGATATGGACTATCGATAATTTACACCTTAGGCTCTGCTTCTAACTTGGGCCCAAATTGTAAAATGGTCTTACCTATTGGCGATTTCGTTCCAATTCACATTCCAAGTAATATTCGGCATGCTAATTACATTGCCGGTTGCCAAATTGCATTATCTCTTATAGTTTCCGAGATATGGACTATCGATAATTTACACCTTAGGCTCTGCTTCTAACTTGGGCCCAAATTGTAAAATGGTCTTATCTATTGGCGATTTCGTTCCAATTCACATTCCAAGTAATATTCGGCATGCTAATTACATTGCCGGTTGCCAAATTGCATTATCTCTTATAGTTTCCGAGATATGGACTATCGATAATTTACATCTTAGGCTCTGCTTCTAACTTGGGCCCAAATTGTAAAATCGTCTTATCTATTGGCGATTTCGTTCCAATTCACATTCCAAGTAATATTCGGCATGCTAATTACATTGCCGGTTGCCAAATTGCATTATCTCTTATAGTTTCCGAGATATGGACTATCGATAATTTACACCTTAGGCTCTGCTTCTAACTTGGGCCCAAATTGTAAGATGGTCTTATCAATTGGCGATTTCGTTCCAATTCACATTCCAAGTAATATCCGGCATGCTAATTACATTGCCGGTTGCCAAATTGAATTATCTCTTATAGTTTCCGAGATATGGACTATCGATAATTTACACCTTAGGCTCTGCTTCTAACTTGGGCCCAAATTGTAAAATGGTCTTATCTATTGGCGATTTCGTTCCAATTCACATTCCAAGTAATATTCGGCATGCTAATTACATTGCCGGTTGCCAAATTGCATTATCTCTTATAGTTTCCGAGATATGGACTATCGATAATTTACATCTTAGGCTCTGCTTCTAACTTGCGCCCAAATTGTAAAATGGTCTTATCTATTGGCGATTTCGTTCCAATTCACATTCCAAGTAATATTCGGCATGCTAATTACATTGCCGGTTGCCAAATTGCATTATCTCTTATAGTTTCAGAGATATGGACTATCGATAATTTACACCTTAGGCTCTGATTCTAACTTGGGCCCAAATTGTAAAATGGTCTTATCTATTGGCGATTTCGTCCCAATTCACATTCCAAGCGATATTCGGCATGCTAATTACATTGCCGGTTGCGAAATTGCATTATCTCTTATAGTTTCCGAGATATGGACTATCAATAATTTACACCTTAGGCTCTGCTTCTAACTTGGGCCCAAATTGTAAAATGGTCTTATCTATTGGCGATTTCGTTCCAATTCACATTCCAAGTAATATTCGGCATGCTAATTACATTGCCGGTTGCCAAATTGCATTATCTCTTATAGTTTCCGAGATATGGACTATCGATAATTTACACCTTAGGCTCTGCTTCTAACTTGGGCCCAAATTGTAAAATGGTCTTATCTATTGGCGATTTCGTTCCAATTCACATTCCAAGTAATATTCGGCATGCTAATTACATTGCCGGTTGCCAAATTGCATTATCTCTTATAGTTTCCGAGATATGGACTATCGATAATTTACACCTTAGGCTCTGCTTCTAACTTGGGCCCAAATTGTAAAATGGTCTTATCTATTGGCGATTTCGTTCCAATTCACACTCCAAGTAATATTCGGCATGCTAATTACATTGCCGGTTGCCAAATTGCATTATCTCTTATAGTTTCCGAGATATGGACTCTCGATAATTTACACCTTAGGCTCTGCTTCTAACTTGGGCCCAAATTGTAAAATGGTCTTATCTATTGGCGATTTCGTTCCAATTCACATTCCAAGTAATATTCGGCATGCTAATTACATTGCCGGTTGCCAAATTGCATTATCTCTTATAGTTTCCGAGATATGGACTATCGATAATTTACACCTTAGGCTCTGCTTCTAACTTGGGCCCAAATTGTAAAATGGTCTTATCTATTAGCGATTTCGTCCCAATTCACATTCCAAGTGATATTCGGCATGCTAATTACATTGCCGATTGCGAAATTGCATTATCTCTTATAGTTTCCGAGATATGGACTATCAATAATTTACACCTTAGGCTCTGCTTCTAACTTGGGCCCAAATTGTAAAATGGTCTTATCTATTGGCGATTTCGTTCCAATTCACATTCCAAGTAATATTCGGCATGCTAATTACATTGCCGGTTGCCAAATTGCATTATCTCTTATAGTTTCCGAGATATGGACTATCGATAATTTACACCTTAGGCTCTGCTTCTAACTTGGGCCCAAATTGTAAAATGGTCTTATCTATTGGCGATTTCGTTCCAATTCACATTCCAAGTAATATTCGGCATGCTAATTACATTGCCGGTTGCCAAATTGCATTATCTCTTATAGTTTCCGAGATATGGACTATCGATAATTTACACATTAGGCTCTGCTTCTAACTTGGGCCCAAATTGTAAAATGGTCTTATCTATTGGCGATTTCGTTCCAATTCACATTCCAAGTAATATTCGGCATGCTAATTACATTGCCGGTTGCCAAATTGCATTATCTCTTATAGTTTCCGAGATATGGACTATCGATAATTTACACCTTAGGCTCTGCTTCTAACTTGGGCCCAAATTGTAAAATGGTCTTATCTATTGGCGATTTCGTTCCAATTCACATTCCAAGTAATATTCGGCATGCTAATTACATTGCCGGTTGCCAAATTGCATTATCTCTTATAGCTTCCGAGATATGGACTATCGATAATTTACACCTTAGGCTCTGCTTCTAACTTGGGCCCAAATTGTAAAATGGTCTTATCTATTGGCGATTTCGTTCCAATTCACACTCCTAGTAATATTCGGCATGCTAATTACATTGCCGGTTGCGAAATTGCATTATCTCTTATAGTTTCCGAGATATGGACTATCAATAATTTACACCTTAGGCTCTGCTTCTAAATTGGGCCCAAATTGTAAAATGGTCTTATCTATTGGCGATTTCGTTCCAATTCACATTCCAAGTAATATTCGGCATGCTAATTACATTGCCGGTTGCCAAATTGCATTATCTCTTATAGTTTCCGAGATATGGACTATCGATAATTTACACCTTAGGCTCTGCTTCTAACTTGGGCCCAAATTGTAAAATGGCCTTATCTATTGGCGATTTCGTCCCAATTCACATTCCAAGTAATATTCGGCATGCTAATTACATTGCCGGTTGCGAAATTGCATTATCTCTTATAGTTTCAGAGATATGGACTATCGATAATTTACACCTTAGGCTCTGCTTCTAACTTGGGCCCAAATTGTAAAATGGTCTTATCTATTGGCAATTTCGTTCCAATTCACATTCCAAGTAATATTAGGCATGCTAATTACATTGCCGGTTGCCAAATTGCATTATCTCTTATAGTTTCCGAGATATGGACTATCGATAATTTACACCTTAGGCTCTGCTTCTAACTTGGACCCAAATTGTAAAATGGTCTTATCTATTGGCGATTTCGTTCCAATTCACATTCCAAGTAATATTCGGCATGCTAATTTCATTGCCGGTTGCCAAATTGCATTATCTCTTATAGTTTCCGAGATATGGACTATCGATAATTTACACCATAGGCTCTGCTTCTAACTTGGGCCCAAATTGTAAAATGGCCTTATCTATTGGCGATTTCGTTCCAATTCACATTCCAAGTAATATTCGGCATGCTAATTACATTGCCGGTTGCCAAATTGCATTATCTCTTATAGTTTCCGAGTTATGGACTATCGATAATTTACACCTTAGGCTCTGCTTCTAACTTGGGCCCAAATTGTAAAATGGTCTTATCTATTGGCGATTTCGTTCCAATTCACATTCCAAGTAATATTCGGCATGCTAATTACATTGCCGGTTGCCAAATTGCATTATCTCTTATAGTTTCCGAGATATGGACTATCGATAATTTACACCTTAGGCTCTGCTTCTAACTTGGGCCCAAATTGTAAAATGGTCTTATCTATTGGCGATTTCGTTCCAATTCACATTCCAAGTAATATTCGGCATGCTAATTACATTGCCGGTTGCCAAATTGAATTATCTCTTATAGTTTCCGAGATATGGACTATCGATAATTTACACCTTAGGCTCTGCTTCTAACTTGGGCCCAAATTGTAAAATGGTCTTACCTATTGGCGAATTCGTTCCAATTCACATTCCAAGTAATATTCGGCATGCTAATTACATTGCCGGTTGCCAAATTGCATTATCTCTTATAGTTTCCGAGATATGGACTATCGATAATTTACACCTTAGGCTCTGCTTCTAACTTGGGCCCAAATTGTAAAATGGTCTTACCTATTGGCGAATTCGTTCCAATTCACACTCCAAGTAATATTCGGCATGCTAATTACATTGCCGGTTGCGAAATTGCATTATCTCTTATAGTTTCCGAGATATGGACTATCAATAATTTACACCTTAGGCTCTGCTTCTAAATTGGGCC
This sequence comes from Rhynchophorus ferrugineus, assembly GCF_030347505.1. Classification (NCBI taxonomy): domain Eukaryota; kingdom Metazoa; phylum Arthropoda; class Insecta; order Coleoptera; family Curculionidae; genus Rhynchophorus; species Rhynchophorus ferrugineus. Next base: position 97,687 of record NW_027472841.1, read on the forward strand.
CAAATTGTAAAATGGTCTTATCTATTGGCGATTTCGTTCCAATTCACATTCCAAGTAATATTCGGCATGCTAATTACATTGCCGGTTGCCAAATTGCATTATCTCTTATAGTTTCCGAGATATGGACTATCGATAATTTACACCTTAGGCTCTGCTTCTAACTTGGGCCCAAATTGTAAAATGGCCTTATCTATTGGCGATTTCGTCCCAATTCACATTCCAAGTAATATTCGGCATGCTAATTACATTGCCGGTTGCGAAATTGCATTATCTCTTATAGTTTCAGAGATATGGACTATCGATAATTTACACCTTAGGCTCTGCTTCTAACTTGGGCCCAAATTGTAAAATGGTCTTATCTATTGGCAATTTCGTTCCAATTCACATTCCAAGTAATATTAGGCATGCTAATTACATTGCCGGTTGCCAAATTGCATTATCTCTTATAGTTTCCGAGATATGGACTATCGATAATTTACACCTTAGGCTCTGCTTCTAACTTGGACCCAAATTGTAAAATGGTCTTATCTATTGGCGATTTCGTTCCAATTCACATTCCAAGTAATATTCGGCATGCTAATTTCATTGCCGGTTGCCAAATTGCATTATCTCTTATAGTTTCCGAGATATGGACTATCGATAATTTACACCATAGGCTCTGCTTCTAACTTGGGCCCAAATTGTAAAATGGCCTTATCTATTGGCGATTTCGTTCCAATTCACATTCCAAGTAATATTCGGCATGCTAATTACATTGCCGGTTGCCAAATTGCATTATCTCTTATAGTTTCCGAGTTATGGACTATCGATAATTTACACCTTAGGCTCTGCTTCTAACTTGGGCCCAAATTGTAAAATGGTCTTATCTATTGGCGATTTCGTTCCAATTCACATTCCAAGTAATATTCGGCATGCTAATTACATTGCCGGTTGCCAAATTGCATTATCTCTTATAGTTTCCGAGATATGGACTATCGATAATTTACACCTTAGGCTCTGCTTCTAACTTGGGCCCAAATTGTAAAATGGTCTTATCTATTGGCGATTTCGTTCCAATTCACATTCCAAGTAATATTCGGCATGCTAATTACATTGCCGGTTGCCAAATTGAATTATCTCTTATAGTTTCCGAGATATGGACTATCGATAATTTACACCTTAGGCTCTGCTTCTAACTTGGGCCCAAATTGTAAAATGGTCTTACCTATTGGCGAATTCGTTCCAATTCACATTCCAAGTAATATTCGGCATGCTAATTACATTGCCGGTTGCCAAATTGCATTATCTCTTATAGTTTCCGAGATATGGACTATCGATAATTTACACCTTAGGCTCTGCTTCTAACTTGGGCCCAAATTGTAAAATGGTCTTACCTATTGGCGAATTCGTTCCAATTCACACTCCAAGTAATATTCGGCATGCTAATTACATTGCCGGTTGCGAAATTGCATTATCTCTTATAGTTTCCGAGATATGGACTATCAATAAATTACACCTTAGGCTCTGCTTCTAACTTGGGCCCAAATTGTAAAATGGTCTTATCTATTGGCGATTTCGTTCCAATTCACATTCCAAGTAATATTCGGCATGCTAATTACATTGCCGGTTGCCAAATTGCATTATCTCTTATAGTTTCCGAGATATGGACTATCGATACTTTACACCTTAGGCTCTGCTTCTAACTTGGGCCCAAATTGTAAAATGGTCTTATCTATTGGCGATTTCGTTCCAATTCACATTCCAAGTAATATTCGGCATGCTAATTACATTGCCGGTTGCCAAATTGCATTATTTCTTATAGTTTCCGAGATATGGACTATCGATAATTTACACCTTAGGCTCTGCTTCTAACTTGGGCCCAAATTGTAAAATGGTCTTCTCTATTGGCGATTTCGTTCCAATTCACATTCCAAGTAATATTCGGCATGCTAATTACATTGCCGGTTGCCAAATTGCATTATCTCTTATAGTTTCCGAGATATGGACTATCGATAATTTACACCTTAGGCTCTGCTTCTAACTTGGGCCCAAATTGTAAAATGGTCTTATCTATTGGCGATTTCGTTCCAATTCACATTCCAAGTAATATTCGTCATGCTAATTACATTGCCGGTTGCCAAATTGCATTATCTCTTATAGTTTCCGAGATATGGACTATCGATAATTTACACCTTAGGCTCTGCTTCTAACTTGGGCCCAAATTGTAAAATAGTCTTCTCTATTGGCGATTTCGTTCCAATTCACATTCCAAGTAATATTCGGCATGCTAATTACATTGCCGGTTACCAAATTGCATTATCTCTTATAGTTTCCGAGATATGGACTATCGATAATTTACACCTTAGGCTCTGCTTCTAACTTGGGCCCAAATTGTAAAATGGTCTTCTCTATTGGCGATTTCGTTCCAATTCACATTCCAAGTAATATTCGGCATGCTAATTACATTGCCGGTTGCCAAATTGCATTATCTCTTATAGTTTCCGAGATATGGACTATCGATAATTTACACCTTAGGCTCTGCTTCTAACTTGGGCCCAAATTGTAAAATCGTCTTATCTATTGGCGATTTCGTTCCAATTCACATTCCAAGTAATATTCGGCATGCTAATTACATTGCCGGTTGCCAAATTGCATTATCTCTTATAGTTTCCGAGATATGGACTATCGATAATTTACACCTTAGGCTCTGCTTCTAACTTGGGCCCAAATTGTAAAATGGTCTTACCTATTGGCGATTTCGTTCCAATTCACATTCCAAGTAATATTCGGCATGCTAATTACATTGCCGGTTGCCAAATTGCATTATCTCTTATAGTTTCCGAGATATGGACTATCGATAATTTACACCTTAGGCTCTGCTTCTAACTTGGGCCCAAATTGTAAAATGGTCTTATCTATTGGCGATTTCGTTCCAATTCACATTCCAAGTAATATTCGGCATGCTAATTACATTGCCGGTTGCCAAATTGCATTATCTCTTATAGTTTCCGAGATATGGACTATCGATAATTTACATCTTAGGCTCTGCTTCTAACTTGGGCCCAAATTGTAAAATCGTCTTATCTATTGGCGATTTCGTTCCAATTCACATTCCAAGTAATATTCGGCATGCTAATTACATTGCCGGTTGCCAAATTGCATTATCTCTTATAGTTTCCGAGATATGGACTATCGATAATTTACACCTTAGGCTCTGCTTCTAACTTGGGCCCAAATTGTAAAATGGTCTTATCAATTGGCGATTTCGTTCCAATTCACATTCCAAGTAATATCCGGCATGCTAATTACATTGCCGGTTGCCAAATTGAATTATCTCTTATAGTTTCCGAGATATGGACTATCGATAATTTACACCTTAGGCTCTGCTTCTAACTTGGGCCCAAATTGTAAAATGGTCTTATCTATTGGCGATTTCGTTCCAATTCACATTCCAAGTAATATTCGGCATGCTAATTACATTGCCGGTTGCCAAATTGCATTATCTCTTATAGTTTCCGAGATATGGACAATCGATAATTTACATCTTAGGCTCTGCTTCTAACTTGCGCCCAAATTGTAAAATGGTCTTATCTATTGGCGATTTCGTTCCAATTCACATTCCAAGTAATATTCGGCATGCTAATTACATTGCCGGTTGCCAAATTGCATTATCTCTTATAGTTTCAGAGATATGGACTATCGATAATTTACACCTTAGGCTCTGATTCTAACTTGGGCCCAAATTGTAAAATGGTCTTATCTATTGGCGATTTCGTCCCAATTCACATTCCAAGCGATATTCGGCATGCTAATTACATTGCCGGTTGCGAAATTGCATTATCTCTTATAGTTTCCGAGATATGGACTATCAATAATTTACACCTTAGGCTCTGCTTCTAACTTGGGCCCAAATTGTAAAATGGTCTTATCTATTGGCGATTTCGTTCCAATTCACATTCCAAGTAATATTCGGCATGCTAATTACATTGCCGGTTGCCAAATTGCATTATCTCTTATAGTTTCCGAGATATGGACTATCGATAATTTACACCTTAGGCTCTGCTTCTAACTTGGGCCCAAATTGTAAAATGGTCTTATCTATTGGCGATTTAGTTGCAATTCACATTCCAAGTAATATTCGGCATGCTAATTACATTGCCGGTTGCCAAATTGCATTATCTCTTATAGTTTCCGAGATATGGACTATCGATAATTTACACCTTAGGCTCTGCTTCTAACTTGGGCCCAAATTGTAAAATGGTCTTATCTATTGGCGATTTCGTTCCAATTCACACTCCAAGTAATATTCGGCATGCTAATTACATTGCCGGTTGCCAAATTGCATTATCTCTTATAGTTTCCGAGATATGGACTCTCGATAATTTACACCTTAGGCTCTGCTTCTAACTTGGGCCCAAATTGTAAAATGGTCTTATCTATTGGCGATTTCGTTCCAATTCACATTCCAAGTAATATTCGGCATGCTAATTACATTGCCGGTTGCCAAATTGCATTATCTCTTATAGTTTCCGAGATATGGACTATCGATAATTTACACCTTAGGCTCTGCTTCTAACTTGGGCCCAAATTGTAAAATGGTCTTATCTATTGGCGATTTCGTCCCAATTCACATTCCAAGTGATATTCGGCATGCTAATTACATTGCCGATTGCGAAATTGCATTATCTCTTATAGTTTCCGAGATATGGACTATCAATAATTTACACCTTAGGCTCTGCTTCTAACTTGGGCCCAAATTGTAAAATGGTCTTATCTATTGGCGATTTCGTTCCAATTCACATTCCAAGTAATATTCGGCATGCTAATTACATTGCCGGTTGCCAAATTGCATTATCTCTTATAGTTTCAGAGATATGGACTATCGATAATTTACACCTTAGGCTCTGCTTCTAACTTGGGCCCAAATTGTAAAATGGTCTTATCTATTGGCGATTTCGTCCCAATTCACATTCCAAGTAATATTCGGCATGCTAATTACATTGCCGGTTGCCAAATTGCATTATCTCTTATAGTTTCAGAGATATGGACTATCGATAATTTACACCTTAGGCTCTGATTCTAACTTGGGCCCAAATTGTAAAATGGTCTTATCTATTGGCGATTTCGTCCCAATTCACATTCCAAGCGATATTCGGCATGCTAATTACATTGCCGGTTGCGAAATTGCATTATCTCTTATAGTTTCCGAGATATGGACTATCAATAATTTACACCTTAGGCTCTGCTTCTAACTTGGGCCCAAATTGTAAAATGGTCTTATCTATTGGCGATTTCGTTCCAATTCACATTCCAAGTAATATTCGGCATGCTAATTACATTGCCGGTTGCCAAATTGCATTATCTCTTATAGTTTCCGAGATATGGACTATCGATAATTTACACCTTAGGCTCTGCTTCTAACTTGGGCCCAAATTGTAAAATGGTCTTATCTATTGGCGATTTAGTTGCAATTCACATTCCAAGTAATATTCGGCATGCTAATTACATTGCCGGTTGCCAAATTGCATTATCTCTTATAGTTTCCGAGATATGGACTATCGATAATTTACACCTTAGGCTCTGCTTCTAACTTGGGCCCAAATTGTAAAATGGTCTTATCTATTGGCGATTTCGTTCCAATTCACACTCCAAGTAATATTCGGCATGCTAATTACATTGCCGGTTGCCAAATTGCATTATCTCTTATAGTTTCCGAGATATGGACTCTCGATAATTTACACCTTAGGCTCTGCTTCTAACTTGGGCCCAAATTGTAAAATGGTCTTATCTATTGGCGATTTCGTTCCAATTCACATTCCAAGTAATATTCGGCATGCTAATTACATTGCCGGTTGCCAAATTGCATTATCTCTTATAGTTTCCGAGATATGGACTATCGATAATTTACACCTTAGGCTCTGCTTCTAACTTGGGCCCAAATTGTAAAATGGTCTTATCTATTGGCGATTTCGTTCCAATTCACATTCCAAGTAATATTCGGCATGCTAATTACATTGCCGGTTGCCAAATTGCATTATCTCTTATAGTTTCCGAGATATGGACTATCGATAATTTACACATTAGGCTCTGCTTCTAACTTGGGCCCAAATTGTAAAATGGTCTTATCTATTGGCGATTTCGTTCCAATTCACATTCCAAGTAATATTCGGCATGCTAATTACATTGCCGGTTGCCAAATTGCATTATTTCTTATAGTTTCCGAGATATGGACTATCGATAATTTACACCTTAGGCTCTGCTTCTAACTTGGGCCCAAATTGTAAAATGGTCTTATCTATTGGCGATTTCGTTCCAATTCACATTCCAAGTAATATTCGGCATGCTAATTACATTGCCGGTTGCCAAATTGCATTATCTCTTATAGTTTCCGAGATATGGACTATCGATAATTTACACCTTAGGCTCTGCTTCTAACTTGGGCCCAAATTGTAAAATGGTCTTATCTATTGGCGATTTCGTTCCAATTCACACTCCTAGTAATATTCGGCATGCTAATTACATTGCCGGTTGCGAAATTGCATTATCTCTTATAGTTTCCGAGATATGGACTATCAATAATTTACACCTTAGGCTCTGCTTCTAAATTGGGCCCAAATTGTAAAATGGTCTTATCTATTGGCGATTTCGTTCCAATTCACATTCCAAGTAATATTCGGCATGCTAATTACATTGCCGGTTGCCAAATTGCATTATCTCTTATAGTTTCCGAGATATGGACTATCGATAATTTACACCTTAGGCTCTGCTTCTAACTTGGGCCCAAATTGTAAAATCGTCTTATCTATTGGCGATTTCGTTCCAATTCACATTCCAAGTAATATTCGGCATGCTAATTACATTGCCGGTTGCCAAATTGCATTATCTCTTATAGTTTCCGAGATATGGACTATCGATAATTTACACCTTAGGCTCTGCTTCTAACTTGGGCCCAAATTGTAAAATGGTCTTACCTATTGGCGATTTCGTTCCAATTCACATTCCAAGTAATATTCGGCATGCTAATTACATTGCCGGTTGCCAAATTGCATTATCTCTTATAGTTTCCGAGATATGGACTATCGATAATTTACACCTTAGGCTCTGCTTCTAACTTGGGCCCAAATTGTAAAATGGTCTTATCTATTGGCGATTTCGTTCCAATTCACATTCCAAGTAATATTCGGCAAGCTAATTACATTGCCGGTTGCCAAATTGCATTATCTCTTATAGTTTCCGAGATATGGACTATCGATAATTTACATCTTAGGCTCTGCTTCTAACTTGGGCCCAAATTGTAAAATCGTCTTATCTATTGGCGATTTCGTTCCAATTCACATTCCAAGTAATATTCGGCATGCTAATTACATTGCCGGTTGCCAAATTGCATTATCTCTTATAGTTTCCGAGATATGGACTATCGATAATTTACACCTTAGGCTCTGCTTCTAACTTGGGCCCAAATTGTAAAATGGTCTTATCAATTGGCGATTTCGTTCCAATTCACATTCCAAGTAATATCCGGCATGCTAATTACATTGCCGGTTGCCAAATTGAATTATCTCTTATAGTTTCCGAGATATGGACTATCGATAATTTACACCTTAGGCTCTGCTTCTAACTTGGGCCCAAATTGTAAAATGGTCTTATCTATTGGCGATTTCGTTCCAATTCACATTCCAAGTAATATTCGGCATGCTAATTACATTGCCGGTTGCCAAATTGCATTATCTCTTATAGTTTCCGAGATATGGACTATCGATAATTTACATCTTAGGCTCTGCTTCTAACTTGCGCCCAAATTGTAAAATAGTCTTATCTATTGGCGATTTCGTTCCAATTCACATTCCAAGTAATATTCGGCATGCTAATTACATTGCCGGTTGCCAAATTGCATTATCTCTTATAGTTTCAGAGATATGGACTATCGATAATTTACACCTTAGGCTCTGATTCTAACTTGGGCCCAAATTGTAAAATGGTCTTATCTATTGGCGATTTCGTCCCAATTCACATTCCAAGCGATATTCGGCATGCTAATTACATTGCCGGTTGCGAAATTGCATTATCTCTTATAGTTTCCGAGATATGGACTATCAATAATTTACACCTTAGGCTCTGCTTCTAACTTGGGCCCAAATTGTAAAATGGTCTTATCTATTGGCGATTTCGTTCCAATTCACATTCCAAGTAATAATCGGCATGCTAATTACATTGCCGGTTGCCAAATTGCATTATCTCTTATAGTTTCCGAGATATGGACTATCGATAATTTACACCTTAGGCTCTGCTTCTAACTTGGGCCCAAATTGTAAAATGGTCTTATCTATTGGCGATTTCGTTCCAATTCACACTCCAAGTAATATTCGGCATGCTAATTACATTGCCGGTTGCCAAATTGCATTATCTCTTATAGTTTCCGAGATATGGACTCTCGATTATTTACACCTTAGGCTCTGCTTCTAACTTGGGCCCAAACTGTAAAATGGTCTTATCTATTGGCGATTTCGTTCCAATTCACATTCCAAGTAATATTCGGCATGCTAATTACATTGCCGGTTGCCAAATTGCATTATCTCTTATAGTTTCCGAGATATGGACTATCGATAATTTACACCTTAGGCTCTGCTTCTAACTTGGGCCCAAATTGTAAAATGGTCTTATCTATTGGCGATTTCGTCCCAATTCACATTCCAAGTGATATTCGGCATGCTAATTACATTGCCGATTGCGAAATTGCATTATCTCTTATAGTTTCCGAGATATGGACTATCAATAATTTACACCTTAGGCTCTGCTTCTAACTTGGGCCCAAATTGTAAAATGGTCTTATCTATTGGCGAATTCGTTCCAATTCACATTCCAAGTAATATTCGGCATGCTAATTACATTGCCGGTTGCCAAATTGCATTATCTCTTATAGTTTCCGAGATATGGACTATCGATAATTTACACCTTAGGCTCTGCTTCTAACTTGGGCCCAAATTGTAAAATGGTCTTATCTATTGGCGATTTCGTTCCAATTCACATTCCAAGTAATATTCGGCATGCTAATTACATTGCCGGTTGCCAAATTGCATTATCTCTTATAGTTTCCGAGATATGGACTATCGATAATTTACACATTAGGCTCTGCTTCTAACTTGGGCCCAAATTGTAAAATGGTCTTATCTATTGGCGATTTCGTTCCAATTCACATTCCAAGTAATATTCGGCATGCTAATTACATTGCCGGTTGCCAAATTGCATTATCTCTTATAGTTTCCGAGATATGGACTATCGATAATTTACACCTTAGGCTCTGCTTCTAACTTGGGCCCAAATTGTAAAATGGTCTTATCTATTGGCGATTTCGTTCTAATTCACATTCCAAGTAATATTCGGCATGCTAATTACATTGCCGGTTGCCAAATTGCATTATCTCTTATAGTTTCCGAGATATGGACTATCGATAATTTACACCTTAGGCTCTGCTTCTAACTTGGGCCCAAATTGTAAAATGGTCTTATCTATTGGCGATTTCGTTCCAATTCACACTCCTAGTAATATTCGGCATGCTAATTACATTGCCGGTTGCGAAATTGCATTATCTCTTATAGTTTCCGAGATATGGACTATCAATAATTTACACCTTAGGCTCTGCTTCTAAATTGGGCCCAAATTGTAAAATGGTCTTATCTATTGGCGATTTCGTTCCAATTCACATTCCAAGTAATATTCGGATGCTAATTACATTGCCGGTTGCCAAATTGCATTATCTCTTATAGTTTCCGAGATATGGACTATCGATAATTTACACCTTAGGCTCTGCTTCTAACTTGGGCCCAAATTGTAAAATGGCCTTATCTATTGGCGATTTCGTCCCAATTCACATTCCAAGTAATATTCGGCATGCTAATTACATTACCGGTTGCGAAATTGCATTATCTCTTATAGTTTCAGAGATATGGACTATCGATAATTTACACCTTAGGCTCTGCTTCTAACTTGGGCCCAAATTGTAAAATGGTCTTATCTATTGGCAATTTCGTTCCAATTCACATTCCAAGTAATATTCGGCATGCTAATTACATTGCCGGTTGCCAAATTGCATTATCTCTTATAGTTTCCGAGATATGGACTATCGATACTTTACACCTTAGGCTCTGCTTCTAACTTGGGCCCAAATTGTAAAATGGTTTTATCTATTGGCGATTTCGTTCCAATTCACATTCCAAGTAATATTCGGCATGCTGATTACATTGCCGGTTGCCAAATTGCATTAACTCTTATAGTTTCCGAGATATGGACTATCGATAATTTACACCTTAGGCTCTGCTTCTAACTTGGGCCCAAATTGTAAAATGGTCTTATCTATTGGCGATATCGTTCCAATTCACATTCCAAGTAATATTCGGCATGCTAATTTCATTGCCGGTTGCCAAATAGCATTATCTCTTATAGTTTCCGAGATATGGACTATCGATTATTTACACCATAGGCTCTGCTTCTAACTTGGGCCCAAATTGTAAAATGGCCTTATCTATTGGCGATTTCGTTCCAATTCACATTCCAAGTAATATTCGGCATGCTAATTACATTGCCGGTTGCCAAATTGCATTATCTCTTATAGTTTCCGAGTTATGGACTATCGATAATTTACACCTTAGGCTCTGCTTCTAACTTGGGCCCAAATTGTAAAATGGTCTTATCTATTGGCGATTTCGTTCCAATTCACCTTCCAAGTAATATTCGGCATGCTAATTACATTGCCGGTTGCCAAATTGCATTATCTCTTATAGTTTCCGAGATATGGACTATCGATAATTTACACCTTAGGCTCTGCTTCTAACTTGGGCCCAAATTGTAAAATGGTCTTATCTATTGGCGATTTCGTTCCAATTCACATTCCAAGTAATATTCGGCATGCTAATTACATTGCCGGTTGCCAAATTGAATTATCTCTTATAGTTTCCGAGATATGGACTATCGATAATTTACACCTTAGGCTCTGCTTCTAACTTAGGCCCAAATTGTAAAATGGTCTTACCTATTGGCGAATTCGTTCCAATTCACATTCCAAGTAATATTCGGCATGCTAATTACATTGCCGGTTGCCAAATTGCATTATCTTTTATAGTTTCCGAGATATGGACTATCGATAATTTACACCTTAGGCTCTGCTTCTAACTTGGGCCCAAATTGTAAAATGGTCTTATCTATTGGCGATTTCGTTCCAATTCACATTCCAAGTAATATTCGGCATGCTAATTACATTGCCGGTTGCCAAATTACATTATCTCTTATAGTTTCCGAGATATGGACTATCGATAATTTACACCTTAGGCTCTGCTTCTAACTTGGACCCAAATTGTAAAATGGTCTTATCTATTGGCGATTTCGTCCCAATTCACATTCCAAGTGATATTCGGCATGCTAATTACATTGCCGGTTGCGAAATTGCATTATCTCTTATAGTTTCCGAGATATGGACTATCAATAATTTACACCTTAGGCTCTGCTTCTAACTTGGGCCCAAATTGTAAAATGGTCTTATCTATTGGCGATTTCGTTCCAATTCACATTCCAAGTAATATTCGGCATGCTAATTACATTGCCGGTTGCCAAATTGCATTATCTCTTATAGTTTCCGAGATATGGACTATCGATAATTTACACCTTAGGCTCTGCTTCTAACTTGGGCCCAAATTGTAAAATGGTCTTATCTATTGGCGATTTCGTTCCAATTCACATTCCAAGTAATATTCGGCATGCTAATTACATTGCCGGTTGCCAAATTGCATTATCTCTTATAGTTTCCGAGATATGGACTATCGATAATTTACATCTTAGGCTCTGCTTCAAACTTGGGCCCAAATTGTAAAATGGTCTTATCTATTGGCGATTTCGTTCCAATTCACACTCCAAGTAATATTCGGCATGCTAATTACATTGCCGGTTGCGAAATTGCATTATCTCTTATAGTTTCCGAGATATGGACTATCGATAATTTACACCTTAGGCTCTGCTTCTAACTTGGGCCCAAATTGTAAAATGGTCTTATCTATTGGCGATTTCGTTCCAATTCACATTCCAAGTAATATTCGGCATGCTAATTACATTGCCGGTTGCCAAATTGCATTATCTCTTATAGTTTCCGAGATATGGCCTATCGATAATTTACACCTTAGGCTCTGCTTCTAACTTGGGCCCAAATTGTAAAATGGTCTTATCTATTGGCGATTTCGTTCCAATTCACATTCCAAGTAATATTCGGCATGCTAATTACATTGCCGGATGCCAAATTGCATTATCTCTTATAGTTTCCGAGATATGGACTATCGATAATTTACACCTTAGGCTCTGCTTCTATCTTGGGCCCAAATTGTAAAATGGTCTTATATATTGGCGATTTCGTTCCAATTCACATTCCAAGTAATATTCGGCATGCTAATTACATTGCCGGTTGCCAAATTGCATTATCTCTTATAGTTTCCGAGATATGGACCATCGATAATTTACACCATAGGCTCTGCTTCTAACTTGGGCCCAAATTGTAAAATGGTCTTATCTATTGGCGATTTCGTTCCAATTCACATTCCAAGTAATATTTGGCATGCTAATTACATTGCCGGTTGCCAAATTGCATTATCTCTTATAGTTTCCGAGATATGGACTATCGATAATTTACACCTTAGGCTCTGCTTCTAACTTGCTCCCAAATTGTAAAATGGTCTTATCTATTGGCGATTTCGTTCCAATTCACATTCCAAGTAATATTCGGCATGCTAATTACATTGCCGGTTGCCAAATTGAATTATCTCTTATAGTTTCCGAGATATGGACTATCGATAATTTACACCTTAGGCTCTGCTTCTAACTGGGGCCCAAATTGTAAAATGGTCTTATCTATTGGCGATTTCGTTCCAATTCACATTCCAAGTAATATTCGGCATGCTAATTACATTGCCGGTTGCCAAATTGCATTATCTCTTATAGTTTCCGAGATATGGACTATCGATAATTTACACCTTAGGCTCTGCTTCTAACTTGGGCCCAAATTGTAAAATGGTCTTATCTATTGGCGATTTCGTTCCAATTCACATTCCAAGTAATATTCGGCATGCTAATTACATTGCCGGTTGCCAAATTGCATTATCTCTTATAGTTTCCGAGATATTAACTATCGTTAATTTACACCTAAGGCTCTGCTTCTAACTTGGGCCCAAATTGTAAAATGGCCTTATCTATTGGCGATTTCGTTCCAATTCACATTCCAAGTAATATTCGGCATGCTAATTACATTGCCGGTTGCCAAATTGCATTATCTCTTATAGTTTCCGAGATAGGGACTATCGATAATTTACACCTTAGGCTCTGCTTCTAACTTGGGCCCAAATTGTAAAATGGTCTTATCTATTGGCGATTTCGTTCCAATTCACATTCCAAGTAATATTCGGCATGCTAATTACATTGCCGGTTGCCAAATTGCATTATCTCTTATAGTTTCCGAGATATGGACTATCGATAATTTACACCTTAGGCTCTGCTTCTAACTTGAGCCCAAATTGTAAAATGGGCTTATCTATTGGCGATTTCGTTCCAATTCACATTCCAAGTAATATTCGGCATGCTAATTACATTGCCGGTTGCCAAATTGAATTATCTCTTATAGTTTCCGAGATATGGACTATCGATAATTTACACCTTAGGCTCTGCTTCTAACTTGGGCCCAAATTGTAAAATGGTCTTACCTATTGGCGATTTCGTTCCAATTCACATTCCAAGTAATATTCGGCATGCTAATTACATTGCCGGTTGCCAAATTGCATTATCTCTTATAGTTTCCGAGATATGGACTATCGATAATTTACACCTTAGGCTCTGCTTCTAACTTGGGCCCAAATTGTAAAATGGTCTTATCTATTGGCGATTTCGTTCCAATTCACATTCCAAGTAATATTCGGCATGCTAATTACATTGCCGGTTGCCAAATTGCATTATCTCTTATAGTTTCCGAGATATGGACTATCGATAATTTACACCTTAGGCTCTGCTTCTAACTTGGGCCCAAATTGTAAAATGGTCTTATCTATTGGCGATTTCGTCCCAATTCACATTCCAAGTGATATTCGGCATGCTAATTACATTGCCGGTTGCGAAATTGCATTATCTCTTATAGTTTCCGAGATATGGACTATCGATAATTTACACCTTAGGCTCTGCTTCTAACTTGGGCCCAAATTGTAAAATGGTCTTGTCTATTGGCGATTTCGTTCCAATTCACATTCCAAGTAATATTCGGCATGCTAATTACATTGCCGGTTGCCAAATTGCATTATCTCTTATAGTTTCCGAGATATGGACTATCGATAATTTACACCTTAGGCTCTGCTTCTAACTTGGGCCCAAATTGTAAAATGGTTTTATCTATTGGCGATTTCGTTCCAATTCACATTCCAAGTAATATTCGGCATGCTAATTACATTGCCGGTTGCCAAATTGCATTATCTCTTATAGTTTCCGAGATATGGACTATCGATAATTTACACCTTAGGCTCTGCTTCTAACTTGGGCCCAAATTGTAAAATGGTCTTATCTATTTACGATTTCGTTCCAATTCACATTCCAAGTAATATTCGGCATGCTAATTACATTGCCTGTTGCCAAATTGCATTATCTCTTATAGTTTCCGAGATATGGACTATCGATAATTTACACCTTAGGCTCTGCTTCTAACTTGGGCCCAAATTGTAAAATGGTCTTATCTATTGGCGATTTCGTTCCAATTCACATTCCAAGTAATATTCGGCATGCTAATTACATTGCCTGTTGCCAAATTGCATTATCTCTTATAGTTTCCGAGATATGGACTATCGATAATTTACACCTTAGGCTCTGCTTCTAACTTGGGCCCAAATTGTAAAATGGTCTTATCTATTGACGATTTCGTTCCAATTCACATTCCAAGTAATATTCGGCATGCTAATTACATTGCCTGTTGCCAAATTGCATTATCTCTTATAGTTTCCGAGATATGGACTATCGATAATTTACACCTTAGGCTCTGCTTCTAACTTGGGCCCATATTGTAAAATGGACTTATCTATTGGCGATTTCGTTCCAATTCACATTCCAAGTAATATTCGGCATGCTAATTACATTGCCGGTTGCCAAATTGCATTATCTCTTATAGTTTCTGAGATATGGACTATCGATAATTTACACCTTAGGCTCTGCTTCTAACTTGGGCCCAAATTGTAAAATGGCCTTATCTATTGGCGATTTCGTCCCAATTCACATTCCAAGTAATATTCGGCATGCTAATTACATTGCCTGTTGCCAAATTGCATTATCTCTTATAGTTTCCGAGATATGGACTATCGATAATTTACACCTTAGGCTCTGCTTCTAACTTGGGCCCATATTGTAAAATGGACTTATCTATTGGCGATTTCGTTCCAATTCACATTCCAAGTAATATTCGGCATGCTAATTACATTGCCGGTTGCCAAATTGCATTATCTCTTATAGTTTCCGAGATATGGACTATCGATAATTTACACCTTAGGCTCTGCTTCTAACTTGGGCCCAAATTGTAAAATGGTCTTATCTATTGGCGATTTCGTTCCAATTCACATTTCAAGTAATATTTGGCATGCTAATTACATTGCCGGTTGCCAAATTGAATTATCTCTTATAGTTTCCGAGATATGGACTATCGATAATTTACACCTTAGGCTCTGCTTCTAACTTGGGCCCAAATTGTAAAATGGTCTTACCTATAGGCGATTTAGTTGCAATTCACATTCCAAGTAATATTCGGCATGCTAATTACATTGCCGGTTGCCAAATTGCATTATCTCTTATAGTTTCCGAGATATGGACTATCGATAGTTTACACCTTAGGCTCTGCTTCTAACTTGGGCCCAAATTGTAAAATGGTCTTATCTATTGGCGATTTCGTTCCAATTCACACTCCAAGTAATATTCGGCATGCTAATTACATTGCCGGTTGCCAAATTGCATTATCTCTTATAGTTTCCGAGATATGGACTCTCGATAATTTACACCTTAGGCTCTGCTTCTAACTTGGGCCCAAATTGTAAAATGGTCTTATCTATTGGCGATTTCGTTCCAATTCACACTCCAAGTAATATTCGGCATGCTAATTACATTGCCGGTTGCCAAATTGCATTATCTCTTATAGTTTCCGAGATATGGACTCTCGATAATTTACACCTTAGGCTCTGCTTCTAACTTGGGCCCAAATTGTAAAATGGTCTTATCTATTGGCAATTTCGTTCCAATTCACATTCCAAGTAATATTCGGCATGCTAATTACATTGCCGGTTGCCAAATTGCATTATCTCTTATAGTTTCCGAGATATGGACTATCGATAATTTACACCTTAGGCTCTGCTTCTAACTTGGGCCCAAATTGTAAAATGGTCTTATCTATTGGCGATTTCGTCCCAATTCACATTCCAAGTGATATTCGGCATGCTAATTACATTGCCGATTGCGAAATTGCATTATCTCTTATAGTTTCCGAGATATGGACTATCAATAATTTACACCTTAGGCTCTGCTTCTAACT
This sequence comes from Rhynchophorus ferrugineus, assembly GCF_030347505.1. Taxonomy (NCBI): domain Eukaryota; kingdom Metazoa; phylum Arthropoda; class Insecta; order Coleoptera; family Curculionidae; genus Rhynchophorus; species Rhynchophorus ferrugineus. The sequence goes on from NW_027472841.1 coordinate 114,242, forward strand.
TGGGCCCAAATTGTAAAATGGTCTTATCTATTGGCGATTTCGTTCCAATTCACATTCCAAGTAATATTCGGCATGCTAATTACATTGCCGGTTGCCAAATTGCATTATCTCTTATAGTTTCCGAGATATGGACTATCGATAATTTACACCTTAGGCTCTGCTTCTAACTTGGGCCCAAATTGTAAAATGGTCTTATCTATTGGCGATTTCGTTCCAATTCACATTCCAAGTAATATTCGGCATGCTAATTACATTGCCGGTTGCCAAATTGCATTATCTCTTATAGTTTCCGAGATATGGACTATCGATAATTTACACATTAGGCTCTGCTTCTAACTTGGGCCCAAATTGTAAAATGGTCTTATCTATTGGCGATTTCGTTCCAATTCACATTCCAAGTAATATTCGGCATGCTAATTACATTGCCGGTTGCCAAATTGCATTATCTCTTATAGTTTCCGAGATATGGACTATCGATAATTTACACCTTAGGCTCTGCTTCTAACTTGGGCCCAAATTGTAAAATGGTCTTATCTATTGGCGATTTCGTTCCAATTCACATTCCAAGTAATATTCGGCATGCTAATTACATTGCCGGTTGCCAAATTGCATTATCTCTTATACTTTCCGAGATATGGACTATCGATAATTTACACCTTAGGCTCTGCTTCTAACTTGGGCCCAAATTGTAAAATGGTCTTATCTATTGGCGATTTCGTTCCAATTCACACTCCTAGTAATATTCGGCATGCTAATTACATTGCCGGTTGCGAAATTGCATTATCTCTTATAGTTTCCGAGATATGGACTATCAATAATTTACACCTTAGGCTCTGCTTCTAAATTGGGCCCAAATTGTAAAATGGTCTTATCTATTGGCGATTTCGTTCTAATTCACATTCCAAGTAATATTCGGCATGCTAATTACATTGCCGGTTGCCAAATTGCATTATCTCTTATAGTTTCCGAGATATGGACTATCTATAATTTACACCTTAGGCTCTGCTTCTAACTTGGGCCCAAATTGTAAAATGGTCTTATCTATTGGCGATTTCGTTCCAATTCACATTCCAAGTAATATTCGGCATGCTAATTACATTGCCGGTTGCCAAATTGAATTATCTCTTATAGTTTCCGAGATATGGACTATCGATAATTTACACCTTAGGCTCTGCTTCTAACTCTGGCCCAAATTGTAAAATGGTCTTACCTATTGGCGATTTCGTTCCAATTCACATTCCAAGTAATATTCGGCATGCTAATTGCATTGCCGGTTCCCAAATTGCATTATCTCTTATAGTTTCCGAGATATTGACTATCGATAATTTACACCTTAGGCTCTGCTTCTAACTTGGGCCCAAATTGTAAAATGGTCTTATCTATTGGCGATTTCGTTCCAATTCACATTCCAAGTAATATTCGGCATGCTAATTACATTGCCGGTTGCCAAATTGCATTATCTCTTATAGTTTCCGAGATATGGACTATCGATAATTTACACCTTAGGCTCTGCTTCTAACTTGGGCCCAAATTGTAAAATGGTCTTATCTATTGGCGATTTCGTTCCAATTCACATTCCAAGTAATATTCGGCATGCTAATTACATTGCCGGTTGCCAAATTGCATTAACTCTTATAGTTTCCGAGATATGGACTATCGATTATTTACACCTTAGGCTCTGCTTCTAACTTGGGCCCAAATTGTAAAATGGTCTTATCTATTGGCGATTTCGTTCCAATTCACATTCCAAGTAATATTCGGCATGCTAATTACATTGCCGGTTGCCAAATTGCATTATCTCTTATAGTTTCCGAGATATGGACTATCGATAATTTACACCATAGGCTCTGCTTATAACTTGGGCCCAAATTGTAAAATGGTCTTATCTATTGGCGATTTCGTTCCAATTCACATTCCAAGTAATATTCGGCATGCTAATTACATTGCCGGTTGCCAAATTGCATTATCTCTTATAGTTTCCGAGATATGGACTATCGATAATTTACACCTTAGGCTCTGCTTCTAACTTGGGCCCAAATTGTAAAATGGTCTTATCTATTGGCGATTTCGTTCCAATTCACATTCCAAGTAATATTCGGCATGCTAATTACATTGCCGGTTGCCAAATTGCATTATCTCTTATAGTTTCCGAGATATGGACTATCGATAATTTACACCTTAGGCTCTGCTTTTAACTTGGGCCCAAATTGTAAAATGGTCTTATCTATTGGCGATTTCGTTCCAATTCACAATCCAAGTAATATTCGGCATGCTAATTACATTGCCGGTTGCCAAATTGCATTAACTCTTATAGTTGCCGAGATATGGACTATCGATAATTTACACCTTAGGCTCTGCTTCTAACTTGGGCCCAAATTGTAAAATGGTCTTATCTATTGGCGATTTCGTTCCAATTCACATTCCAAGTAATATTCGGCATGCTAATTACATTGCCGGTTGCCAAATTGCATTATCTCTTATAGTTTCCGAGATATGGACTATCGATAATTTACACCATAGGCTCTGCTTATAACTTGGGCCCAAATTGTAAAATGGTCTTATCTATTGGCGATTTCGTTCCAATTCACATTCCAAGTAATATTCGGCATGCTAATTACATTGCCGGTTGCCAAATTGCATTATCTCTTATAGTTTCCGAGATACGGACTATCGATAATTTACACCTTAGGCTCTGCTTCTAACTTGGGCCCAAATTGTAAAATGGTCTTATCTATTGGCGATTTCGTTCCAATTCACATTCCAAGTAATATTCGGCATGCTAATTACATTGCCGGTTGCCAAATTGCATTATCTCTTATAGTTTCCGAGATATGGACTATCGATAATTTACACTTTAGGCTCTGCTTCTAACTTGGGCCCAAATTGTAAAATGGTCTTATCTATTGGCGATTTCGTTCCAATTCACATTCCAAGTAATATTCGGCATGCTAATTACATTGCCGGTTGCCAAATTGCATTATCTCTTATAGTTTCCGAGATATGGACTATCGATAATTTACACCTTAGGCTCTGCTTCTAACTTGGGCCCAAATTGTAAAATGGTCTTATCTATTGGCGATTTCGTCCCAATTCACATTCCAAGTGATAATCGGCATGCTAATTACATTGCCGGTTGCGAAATTGCATTATCTCTTATAGTTTCCGAGATATGGACTATCAATAATTTACACATTAGGCTCTGCTTCTAACTTGGGCCCAAATTGTAAAATGGTCTTATCTATTGGCGATTTCGTTCCAATTCACATTCCAAGTAATATTCGGCATGCTAATTACATTGCCGGTTGCCAAATTGCATTATCACTTATAGTTTCCGAGATATGGACTATTAATAATTTACACCTTAGGCTCTGCTTCTAACTTGGGCCCAAATTGTAAAATGGTCTTATCTATTGGCGATTTCGTTCCAATTCACATTCCAAGTAATATTCGGCATGCTAATTACATTGCCGGTTGCGAAATTGCATTATCTTTTATAGTTTCCGAGATATGGACTATCAATAATTTACACCTTAGGCTCTGCTTCTAACTTGGGCCCAAAATTGTAAAATGGTCTTATCTATTGGCGATTTCGTTCCAATTCACATTCCAAGTAATATTCGGCATGCTAATTACATTGCCGGTTGCCAAATTGCATTATCTCTTATAGTTTCCGAGATATGGACTATCGATAATTTACACCTTAGGCTCTGCTTCTAACTTGGGCCCAAATCGTAAAATGGTCTTATCTATTGGCGATTTCGTTCCAATTCACATTCCAAGTAATATTCGGCATGCTAATTACATTGCTGGTTGCCAAATTGCATTATCTCTTATAGTTTCCGAGATATGGACTATCAATAATTTACACCTTAGGCTCTGCTTCTAACTTGGGCCCAAATTGTAAAATGGTCTTATCTATTGGCGATTTCGTTATAATTCACATTCCAAGTAATATTCGGCATGCTAATTACATTGCCGGTTGCCAAATTGCATTATCTCTCATAGTTTCCGATATATGGACTATCGATAATTTACACCTTAGGCTCTGCTTCTAACTTGGGCCCAAATTGTAAAATGGTATTATCTATTGGCGATTTCGTTCCAATTCACATTCCAAGTAATATTCGGCATGCTAATTACATTGCCGGTTGCCAAATTGCATTATCTCTTATAGTTTCCGAGATATGGACTATCGATAATTTACACCTTAGGCTCTGCTTCTAACTTGGGCCCAAATTGTAAAATGGTCTTATCTATTGGCGATTTCGTTCCAATTCACATTCCAAGTAATATTCGGCATGCTAATTACATTGCCGGTTGCCAAATTGCATTATCTCTTATAGTTTCCGAGATATGGACTATCGATAATTTACACCTTAGGCTCTGCTTCTAACTTGGGCCCAAATTGTAAAATGGTCTTATCTATTGGCGATTTCGTCCCAATTCACATTCCAAGTGATATTCGGCATGCTAATTACATTGCCGGTTGCGAAATTGCATTATCTCTTATAGTTTCCGAGATATGGACTATCAATAATTTACACCTTAGGCTCTGCTTCTAACTTGGGCCCAAATTGTAAAATGGTCTTATCTATTGGCGATTTCGTTCCAATTCACATTCCAAGTAATATTCGGCATGCTAATTACATTGCGGGTTGCCAAATTGCATTATCTCTTATAGTTTCCGAGATATGGACTATCGATAATTTACACCTTAGGCTCTGCTTCTAACTTGGGCCCAAATTGTAAAATGGTCTTATCTATTGGCGATTTCGTTCCAATTCACACTCCAAGTAATATTCGGCATGCTAATTACATTGCCGGTTGCGAAATTGCATTATCTCTTATAGTTTCCGAGATATGGACTATCGATAATTTACACCTTAGGCTCTGCTTCTAACTTGGGCCCAAATTGTAAAATGGTCTTATCTATTGGCGATTTCGTTCCAATTCACATTCCAAGTAATATTTGGCATGCTAATTACATTGCCGGTTGCCAAATTGCATTATCTCTTATAGTTTCCGAGATATGGACTATCGATAATTTACACCTTAGGCTCTGCTTCTAACTTGGGCCCAAATTGTAAAATGGTCTTCTCTATTGGCGATTTCGTCCCAATTCACATTCCAAGTAATATTCGGCATGCTAATTACATTGCCGTTTGCGAAATTGCATTATCTCTTATAGTTTCAGAGATATGGACTATCGATAATTTACACCTTAGGCTCTGCTTCTAACTTGGGCCCAAATTGTAAAATGGTCTTATCTATTGGCGATTTCGTTCCAATTCACATTCCAAGTAATATTCGGCATGCTAATTACATTGCCGGTTGCCAAATTGCATTATCTCTTATAGTTTCCGAGATATGGACTATCGATAATTTACACCTTAGGCTGTGCTTCTAACTTGGGCCCAAATTGTAAAATGGTCTTATCTATTGGCGATTTCGTTCCAATTCACATTCCAAGTAATATTCGGCATGCTAATTACATTGCCGGTTGCCAAATTGCATTAACTCTTATAGTTTCCGAGATATGGACTATCGATAATTTACACCTTAGGCTCTGCTTCTAACTTGGGCCCAAATTGTAAAATGGTCTTATCTATTGGCGATTTCGTTCCAATTCACATTCCAAGTAATATTCGGCATGCTAATTACATTGCCGGTTGCCAAATTGCATTATCTCTTATAGTTTCCGAGATATGGACTATCGATAATTTACACCAGAGGCTCTGCTTCTAACTTGGGCCCAAATTGTAAAATGGCCTTATCTATTGGCGATTTCGTTCCAATTCACATTCCAAGTAATATTCGGCATGCTAATTACATTGCCGGTTGCCAAATTGCATTATCTCTTATAGTTTCCGAGATATGGACTATCGATAATTTACACCTTAGGCTCTGCTTCTAACTTGGGCCCAAATTGTAAAATTGCCTTATCTATTGGCGATTTCGTTCCAATTCACATTCCAAGTAATATTCGGCATGCTAATTACATTGCCGGTTGCCAAATTGCATTATCTCTTATAGTTTCCGAGATATGGACTATCGATAATTTACACCTTAGGCTCTGCTTCTAACTAGGGCCCAAATTGTAAAATGGTCTTATCTATTGGCGATTTCGTTCCAATTCACATTCCAAGTAATATTCGGCATGCTAATTACATTGCCGGTTGCCAAATTGAATTATCTCTTATAGTTTCCGAGATATGGACTATCGATAATTTACACCTTAGGCTCTGCTTCTAACTTGGGCCCAAATTGTAAAATGGTCTTATCTATTGGCGATTTCGTTCCAATTCACATTCCAAGTAATATTCGGCATGCTAATTACATTGCCGGTTGCCAAATTGCATTATCTCTTATAGTTTCCGAGATATGGACTATCGATAATTTACACCTTAGGCTCTGCTTCTAACTTGGGCCCAAATTGTAAAATGGTCTTATCTATTGGCGATTTCGTTCCAATTCACATTCCAAGTAATATTCGGCATGCTAATTACATTGCCGGTTGCCAAATTGCATTATCTCTTATAGTTTCCGAGATATGGACTATCGATAATTTACACCTTAGGCTCTGCTTCTAACTTGGGCCCAAATTGTAAAATGGTCTTATCTATTGGCGATTTCGTCCCAATTCACATTCCAAGTGATATTCGGCATGCTAATTACATTGCCGGTTGCGAAATTGCATTATCTCTTATAGTTTCCGAGATATGGACTATCAATAATTTACACCTTAGGCTCTGCTTCTAACTTGGGCCCAAATTGTAAAATGGTCTTACCTATTGGCGATTTCGTTCCAATTCACATTCCAAGTAATATTCGGCATGCTAATTGCATTGCCGGTTGCCAAATTGCATTATCTCTTATAGTTTCCGAGATATTGACTATCGATAATTTACACCTTAGGCTCTGCTTCTAACTTGGGCCCAAATTGTAAAATGGTCTTATCTATTGGCGATTTCGTTCCAATTCACATTCCAAGTAATATTCGGCATGCTAATTACATTGCCGGTTGCCAAATTGCATTATCTCTTATAGTTTCCGAGATATGGACTATCGATAATTTACACCTTAGGCTCTGCTTCTAACTTGGGCCCAAATTGTAAAATGGTCTTATCTATTGGCGATTTCGTTCCAATTCACACTCCAAGTAATATTCGGCATGCTAATTACATTGCCGGTTGCGAAATTGCATTATCTCTTATAGTTTCCGAGATATGGACTATCGATAATTTACACCTTAGGCTCTGCTTCTAACTTGGGCCCAAATTGTAAAATGGTCTTATCTATTGGCGATTTCGTTCCAATTCACATTCCAAGTAATATTCGGCATGCTAATTACATTGCCGGTTGCCAAATTGAATTATCTCTTATAGTTTCCGAGATATGGACTATCGATAATTTACACCTTAGGCTCTGCTTCTAACTTGGGCCCAAATTGTAAAATGGTCTTACCTATTGGCGATTTCGTTCCAATTCACATTCCAAGTAATATTCGGCATGCTAATTGCATTGCCGGTTGCCAAATTGCATTATCTCTTATAGTTTCCGAGATATTGACTATCGATAATTTACACCTTAGGCTCTGCTTCTAACTTGGGCCCAAATTGTAAAATGGTCTTATCTATTGGCGATTTCGTTCCAATTCACATTCCAAGTAATATTCGGCATGCTAATTACATTGCCGGTTGCCAAATTGCATTATCTCTTATAGTTTCCGAGATATGGACTATCGATAATTTACACCTTAGGCTCTGCTTCTAACTTGGGCCCAAATTGTAAAATGGTCTTATCTATTGGCGATTTCGTTCCAATTCACATTCCAAGTAATATTCGGCATGCTAATTACATTGCCGGTTGCCAAATTGCATTATCTCTTATAGTTTCCGAGATATGGACTATCGATAATTTACACCTTAGGCTGTGCTTCTAACTTGGGCCCAAATTGTAAAATGGTCTTATCTATTGGCGATTTCGTTCCAATTCACATTCCAAGTAATATTCGGCATGCTAATTACATTGCCGGTTGCCAAATTGCATTATCTCTTATAGTTTCCGAGATATGGACTATCGATAATTTACACCTTAGGCTCTGCTTCTAACTTGGGCCCAAATTGTAAAATGGTCTTATCTATTGGCGATTTCGTTCCAATTCACATTCCAAGTAATATTCGTCATGCTAATTACATTGCCGGTTGCCAAATTGCATTATCTCTTATAGTTTCCGAGATATGGACTATCGATAATTTACACCAGAGGCTCTGCTTCTAACTTGGGCCCAAATTGTAAAATGGCCTTATCTATTGGCGATTTCGTTCCAATTCACATTCCAAGTAATATTCGGCATGCTAATTACATTGCCGGTTGCCAAATTGCATTATCTCTTATAGTTTCCGAGATATGGACTATCGATAATTTACACCTTAGGCTCTGCTTCTAACTTGGGCCCAAATTGTAAAATGGCCTTATCTATTGGCGATTTCGTTCCAATTCACATTCCAAGTAATATTCGGCATGCTAATTACATTGCCGGTTGCCAAATTGCATTATCTCTTATAGTTTCCGAGATATGGACTATCGATAATTTACACCTTAGGCTCTGCTTCTAACTTGGGCCCAAATTGTAAAATGGTCTTATCTATTGGCGATTTCGTTCCAATTCACATTCCAAGTAATATTCGGCATGCTAATTACATTGCCGGTTGCCAAATTGCATTATCTCTTATAGTTTCCGAGATATGGACTATCGATAATTTACACCTTAGGCTCTGCTTCTAACTTGGGCCCAAATTGTAAAATGGTCTTATCTATTGGCGATTTCGTCCCAATTCACATTCCAAGTGATATTCGGCATGCTAATTACATTGCCGGTTGCGAAATTGCATTATCTCTTATAGTTTCCGAGATATGGACTATCAATAATTTACACCTTAGGCTCTGCTTCTAACTTGGGCCCAAATTGTAAAATGGTCTTACCTATTGGCGATTTCGTTCCAATTCACATTCCAAGTAATATTCGGCATGCTAATTGCATTGCCGGTTGCCAAATTGCATTATCTCTTATAGTTTCCGAGATATTGACTATCGATAATTTACACCTTAGGCTCTGCTTCTAACTTGGGCCCAAATTGTAAAATGGTCTTATCTATTGGCGATTTCGTTCCAATTCACATTCCAAGTAATATTCGGCATGCTAATTACATTGTCGGTTGCCAAATTGCATTATCTCTTATAGTTTCCGAGATATGGACTATCGATAATTTACACCTTAGGCTCTGCTTCTAACTTGGGCCCAAATTGTAAAATGGTCTTATCTATTGGCGATTTCGTTCCAATTCACACTCCAAGTAATATTCGGCATGCTAATTACATTGCCGGTTGCGAAATTGCATTATCTCTTATAGTTTCCGAGATATGGACTATCGATAATTTACACCTTAGGCTCTGCTTCTAACTTGGGCCCAAATTGTAAAATGGTCTTATCTATTGGCGATTTCGTTCCAATTCACATTCCAAGTAATATTCGGCATGCTAATTACATTGCCGGTTGCCAAATTGAATTATCTCTTATAGTTTCCGAGATATGGACTATCGATAATTTACACCTTAGGCTCTGCTTCTAACTTGGGCCCAAATTGTAAAATGGTCTTACCTATTGGCGATTTCGTTCCAATTCACATTCCAAGTAATATTCGGCATGCTAATTGCATTGCCGGTTGCCAAATTGCATTATCTCTTATAGTTTCCGAGATATTGACTATCGATAATTTACACCTTAGGCTCTGCTTCTAACTTGGGCCCAAATTGTAAAATGGTCTTATCTATTGGCGATTTCGTTCCAATTCACATTCCAAGTAATATTCGGCATGCTAATTACATTGCCGGTTGCCAAATTGCATTATCTCTTATAGTTTCCGAGATATGGACTATCGATAATTTACACCTTAGGCTCTGCTTCTAACTTGGGCCCAAATTGTAAAATGGTCTTATCTATTGGCGATTTCGTTCCAATTCACATTCCAAGTAATATTCGGCATGCTAATTACATTGCCGGTTGCCAAATTGCATTAACTCTTATAGTTTCCGAGATATGGACTATCGATTATTTACACCTTAGGCTCTGTTTCTAACTTGGGCCCAAATTGTAAAATGGTCTTATCTATTGGCGATTTCGTTCCAATTCACATTCCAAGTAATATTCGGCATGCTAATTACATTGCCGGTTGCCAAATTGCATTATCTCTTATAGTTTCCGAGATATGGACTATCGATAATTTACACCATAGGCTCTGCTTATAACTTGGGCCCAAATTGTAAAATGGTCTTATCTATTGGCGATTTCGTTCCAATTCACATTCCAAGTAATATTCGGCATGCTAATTACATTGCCGGTTGCCAAATTGCATTATCTCTTATAGTTTCCGAGATATGGACTATCGATAATTTACACCTTAGGCTCTGCTTCTAACTTGGGCCCAAATTGTAAAATGGTCTTATCTATTGGCGATTTCGTTCCAATTCACATTCCAAGTAATATTCGGCATGCTAATTACATTACCGGTTGCCAAATTGCATTATCTCTTATAGTTTCCGAGATATGGACTATCGATAATTTACACCTTAGGCTCTGCTTCTAACTTGGGCCCAAATTGTAAAATGGTCTTATCTATTGGCGATTTCGTTCCAATTCACATTCCAAGTAATATTCGGCATGCTAATTACATTGCCGGTTGCCAAATTGCATTAACTCTTATAGTTTCCGAGATATGGACTATCGATAATTTACACCTTAGGCTCTGCTTCTAACTTGGGCCCAAATTGTAAAATGGTCTTATCTATTGGCGATTTCGTTCCAATTCACATTCCAAGTAATATTCGGCATTCTAATTACATTGCCGGTTGCCAAATTGCATTATCTCTTATAGTTTCCGAGATATGGACTATCGATAATTTACACCATAGGCTCTGCTTATAACTTGGGCCCAAATTGTAAAATGGTCTTACCTATTGGCGATTTCGTTCCAATTCACATTCCAAGTAATATTCGGCATGCTAATTACATTGCCGGTTGCCAAATTGCATTATCTCTTATAGTTTCCGAGATATGGACTATCGATAATTTACACCTTAGGCTCTGCTTCTAACTTGGGCCCAAATTGTTAAATGGTCTTATCTATTGGCGATTTCGTCCCAATTCACATTCCAAGTGATAATCGGCATGCTAATTACGTTGCCGGTTGCGAAATTGCATTATCTCTTATAGTTTCCGAGATATGGACTATCAATAATTTACACCTTAGGCTCTGCTTCTAACTTGGGCCCAAATTGTAAAATGGTCTTATCTATTGGCGATTTCGTTCCAATTCACATTCCAAGTAATATTCGGCATGCTAATTACATTGCCGGTTGCGAAATTGCATTATCTCTTATAGTTTCCGAGATATGGACTATCGATAATTTACACCTTAGGCTCTGCTTCTAACTTGAGCCCAAATCGTAAAATGGTCTTATCTATTGGCGATTTCGTTCCAATTCACATTCCAAGTAATATTCGGCATGCTAATTACATTGCTGGTTGCCAAATTGCATTATCTCTTATAGTTTCCGAGATATGGACTATCAATAATTTACACCTTAGGCTCTGCTTCTAACTTGGGCCCAAATTGTAAAATGGTCTTATCTATTGTCGATTTCGTTATAATTCACATTCCAAGTAATATTCGGCATGCTAATTACATTGCCGGTTGCCAAATTGCATTATCTCTTATAGTTTCCGAGATATGGACTATCGATAATTTACACCTTAGGCTCTGCTTCTAACTTGGGCCCAAATTGTAAAATGGTCTTATCTATTGGCGATTTCGTTCCAATTCACACTCCAAGTAATATTCGGCATGCTAATTACATTGCCGGTTGCGAAATTGCATTATCTCTTATAGTTTCCGAGATATGGACTATCGATAATTTACACCTTAGGCTCTGCTTCTAACTTGGGCCCAAATTGTAAAATGGTCTTATCTATTGGCGATTTCGTTCCAATTCACATTCCAAGTAATATTCGGCATGCTAATTACATTGCCGGTTGCCAAATTGCATTATCTCTTATAGTTTCCGAGATATGGACTATCGATTATTTACACCTTAGGCTCTGCTTCTAACTTGGGCCCAAATTGTAAAATGGTCTTATCTATTGGCGATTTCGTTCCAATTCACATTCCAAGTAATATTCGGCATGCTAATTACATTGCCTGTTGCCAAATTGCATTATCTCTTATAGTTTCCGAGATATGGACAATCGATAATTTACACCTTAGGCTCTGCTTCTAACTTGGGCCCAAATTGTAAAATGGTCTTATCTATTGGCGATTTCGTCCCAATTCACATTCCAAGTGATATTCGGCATGCTAATTACATTGCCGGTTGCGAAATTGCATTATCTCTTATAGTTTCCGAGATATGGACTATCAATAATTTACACCTTAGGCTCTGCTTCTAACTTGGGCCCAAATTGTAAAATGGTCTTATCTATTGGCGATTTCGTTCCAATTCACATTCCAAGTAATATTCGGCATGCTAATTACATTGCCGGTTGCCAAATTGCATTATCTCTTATAGTTTCCGAGATATGGACTATCGATAATTTACACCTTAAGCTCTGCTTCTAACTTGGGCCCAAATTGTAAAATGGTCTTATCTATTGGCGATTTCGTTCCAATTCACATTCCAAGTAATATTCGGCATGCTAATTACATTGCCGGTTGCCAAATTGCATTATCTCTTATAGTTTCCGAGATATGGACTATCGATAATTTACACCTTAGGCTCTGCTTCTAACTTGGGCCCAAATTGTAAAATGGTCTTATCTATTGGCGATTTCGTTCCAATTCACATTCCAAGTAATATTCGGCATGCTAATTACATTGCCGGTTGCCAAATTGCATTATCTCTTATAGTTTCCGAGATATGGACTATCGATAATTTACACCTTAGGCTCTGCTTCTAACTTGGGCCCAAATTGTAAAATGGTCTTATCTATTGGCGATTTCGTTCCAATTCACATTCCAAGTAATATTCGGCATGCTAATTACATTGCCGGTTGCCAAATTGCATTATCTCTTATAGTTTCCGAGATATGGACTATCAATAATTTACACCTTAGGCTCTGCTTCTAACTTGGGCCCAAATTGTAAAACGGTCTTATCTATTGGCGATTTCGTTCCAATTCACATTCCAAGTAATATTCGGCATGCTAATTACATTGCCGGTTGCGAAATTGCATTATCTCTTATAGTTTCCGAGATATGGACTATCAATAATTTACACCTTAGGCTCTGCTTCTAACTTGGGCCCAAATTGTAAAATGGTCTTATCTATTGGCGATTTCGTTCCAATTCACATTCAAAGTAATATTCGGCATGCTAATTACATTGCCGGTTGCCAAATTGCATTATCTCTTATAGTTTCCGAGATATGGACTATCGATAATTTACACCTTAGGCTCTGCTTCTAACTTGGGCCCAAATCGTAAAATGGTCTTATCTATTGGCGATTTCGTTCCAATTCACATTCCAAGTAATATTCGGCATGCTAATTACATTGCTGGTTGCCAAATTGCATTATCTCTTATAGTTTCCGAGATATGGACTATCAATAATTTACACCTTAGGCTCTGCTTCTAACTTGGGCCCAAATTGTAAAATGGTCTTATCTATTGGCGATTTCGTTATAATTCACATTCCAAGTAATATTCGGCATGCTAATTACATTGCCGGTTGCCAAATTGCATTATCTCTTATAGTTTCCGAGATATGGACTATCGATAATTTACACCTTAGGCTCTGCTTCTAACTTGGGCCCAAATTGTAAAATGGTCTTATCTATTGGCGATTTCGTTCCAATTCACACTCCAAGTAATATTCGGCATGCTAATTACATTGCCGGTTGCGAAATTGCATTATCTCTTATAGTTTCCGAGATATGGACTATCGATAATTTACACCTTAGGCTCTGCTTCTAACTTGGGCCCAAATTGTAAAATGGTCTTATCTATTGGCGATTTCGTTCCAATTCACATTCCAAGTAATATTCGGCATGCTAATTACATTGCCGGTTGCCAAATTGCATTATCTCTTATAGTTTCCGAGATATGGACTATCGATTATTTACACCTTAGGCTCTGCTTCTAACTTGGGCCCAAATTGTAAAATGGTCTTATCTATTGGCGATTTCGTTCCAATTCACATTCCAAGTAATATTCGGCATGCTAATTACATTGCCTGTTGCCAAATTGCATTATCTCTTATAGTTTCCGAGATATGGACAATCGATAATTTACACCTTAGGCTCTGCTTCTAACTTGGGCCCAAATTGTAAAATGGTCTTATCTATTGGCGATTTCGTCCCAATTCACATTCCAAGTGATATTCGGCATGCTAATTACATTGCCGGTTGCGAAATTGCATTATCTCTTATAGTTTCCGAGATATGGACTATCAATAATTTACACCTTAGGCTCTGCTTCTAACTTGGGCCCAAATTGTAAAATGGTCTTATCTATTGGCGATTTCGTTCCAATTCACAATCCAAGTAATATTCGGCATGCTAATTACATTGCCGGTTGCCAAATTGCATTATCTCTTATAGTTTCCGAGATATGGACTATCGATAATTTACACCTTAAGCTCTGCTTCTAACTTGGGCCCAAATTGTAAAATGGTCTTATCTATTGGCGATTTCGTTCCAATTCACATTCCAAGTAATATTCGGCATGCTAATTACATTGCCGGTTGCCAAATTGCATTATCTCTTATAGTTTCCGAGATATGGACTATCGATAATTTACACCTTAGGCTCTGCTTCTAACTTGGGCCCAAATTGTAAAATGGTCTTATCTATTGGCGATTTCGTTCCAATTCACACTCCAAGTAATATTCGGCATGCTAATTACATTGCCGGTTGCGAAATTGCATTATCTCTTATAGTTTCCGAGATATGGACTATCGATAATTTACACCTTAGGCTCTGCTTCTAACTTGGGCCCAAATTGTAAAATGGTCTTATCTATTGGCGATTTCGTTCCAATTCACATTCCAAGTAATATTCGGCATGCTAATTACATTGCCGGTTGCCAAATTGCATTATCTCTTATAGTTTCAGAGATATGGACTATCGATAATTTACACCTTAGGCTCTGCTTCTAACTTGGGCCCAAATTGTAAAATGGTCTTATCTATTGGCGATTTCGTTCCAATTCACATTCCAAGTAATATTCGGCATGCTAATTACATTGCCGGTTGCCAAATTGCATTATCTCTTATAGTTTCAGAGATATGGACTATCGATAATTTACACCTTAGGCTCTGCTTCTAACTTGGGCCCAAATTGTAAAATGGTCTTATCTATTGGCGATTTCGTTCCAATTCACATTCCAAGTAATATTCGGCATGCTAATTACATTGCCGGTTGCCAAATTGCATTATCTCTTATAGTTTCCGAGATATGGACTATCGATAATTTACACCTTAGGCTCTGCTTCTAACTTGGGCCCAAATTGTAAAATGGTCTTCTCTATTGGCGATTTCGTCCCAATTCACATTCCAAGTAATATTCGGCATGCTAATTACATTGCCGTTTGCGAAATTGCATTATCTCTTATAGTTTCAGAGATATGGACTATCGATAATTTACACCTTAGGCTCTGCTTCTAACTTGGGCCCAAATTGTAAAATGGTCTTATCTATTGGCGATTTCGTTCCAATTCACATTCCAAGTAATATTCGGCATGCTAATTACATTGCCGGTTGCCAAATTGCATTATCTCTTATAGTTTCCGAGATATGGACTATCGATAATTTACACCTTAGGCTCTGCTTCTAACTTGGGCCCAAATTGTAAAATGGTCTTATCTATTGGCGATTTCGTTCCAATTCACATTCCAAGTAATATTCGGCATGCTAATTACATTGCCTGTTGCCAAATTGCATTAACTCTTATAGTTTCCGAGTTATGGACTATCGATAATTTACACCTTAGGCTCTGCTTCTAACTTGGGCCCAAATTGTAAAATGGTCTTATCTATTGGCGATTTCGTTCCAATTCACATTCCAAGTAATATTCGGCATGCTAATTACATTGCCGGTTGCCAAATTGCATTATCTCTTATAGTTTCCGAGATATGGACTATCGATAATTTACACCATAGGCTCTGCTTCTAACTTGGGCCCAAATTGTAAAATGGTCTTATCTATTGGCGATTTCGTTCCAATTCACATTCCAAGTAATATTCGGCATGCTAATTACATTGCCGGTTGCCAAATTGCATTATCTCTTATAGTTTCCGAGATATGGACTATCGATAATTTACACCTTAGGCTCTGCTTCTAACTTGGGCCCAAATTGTAAAATGGTCTTATCTATTGGCGATTTCGTTCCAATTCACATTCCAAGTAATATTCGGCATGCTAATTACATTGCCTGTTGCCAAATTGCATTAACTCTTATAGTTTCCGAGTTATGGACTATCGATAATTTACACCTTAGGCTCTGCTTCTAACTTGGGCCCAAATTGTAAAATGGTCTTATCTATTGGCGATTTCGTTCCAATTCACATTCCAAGTAATATTCGGCATGCTAATTACATTGCCGGTTGCCAAATTGCATTATCTCTTATAGTTTCCGAGATATGGACTATCGATAATTTACACCTTAGGCTCTGCTTCTAACGTGGGCCCAAATTGTAAAATGGTCTTATCTATTGGCGATTTCGTTCCAATTCACATTCCAAGTAATATTCGGCATGCTAATTACATTGCCGGTTGCCAAATTGCATTATCTCTTATAGTATCCGAGATATGGACAATCGATAATTTACACCTTAGGCTCTGCTTCTAACTTGGGCCCAAATTGTAAAATGGTCTTATCTATTGGCGATTTCGTTCCAATTCACATTCCAAGTAATATTCGGCATGCTAATTACATTGCCGGTTGCCAAATTGCATTATCTCTTATAGTTTCCGAGATATGGACTATCGATAATTTACACCTTAGGCTCTGCTTCTAACTTGGGCCCAAATTGTAAAATGGTCTTATCTATTAGCGATTTCGTTCCAATTCACATTCCAAGTAATATTCGGCATGCTAATTACATTGCCGGTTGCCAAATTGCATTAACTCTTATAGTTTCCGAGATATGGACTATCGATTATTTACACCTTAGGCTCTGCTTCTAACTTGGGCCCAAATTGTAAAATGGTCTTATCTATTGGCGATTTCGTTCCAATTCACATTCCAAGTAATATTCGGCATGCTAATTACATTGCCGGTTGCCAAATTGCATTATCTCTTATAGTTTCCGAGATATGGACTATCGATAATTTACACCATAGGCTCTGCTTATAACTTGGGCCCAAATTGTAAAATGGT
Organism: Rhynchophorus ferrugineus; assembly: GCF_030347505.1. NCBI lineage: Eukaryota > Metazoa > Arthropoda > Insecta > Coleoptera > Curculionidae > Rhynchophorus > Rhynchophorus ferrugineus. The sequence continues at coordinate 131,672 of NW_027472841.1, forward strand.
CTTATCTATTGGCGATTTCGTTCCAATTCACGTTCCAAGTAATATTCGGCATGCTAATTACATTGCCGGTTGCCAAATTGCATTATCTCTTATAGTTTCCGAGATATGGACTATCGATAATTTACACCTTAGGCTCTGCTTCTAACTTGGGCCCAAATTGTAAAATGGTCTTATCTATTGGCGATTTCGTTCCAATTCACGTTCCAAGTAATATTCGGCATGCTAATTACATTGCCGGTTGCCAAATTGCATTATCTCTTATAGTTTCCGAGATATGAACTATCGATTATTTACACCTTAGGCTCTGCTTCTAACTTGGGCCCAAATTGTAAAATGGTCTTATCTATTGGCGATTTCGTTCCAATTCACATTCCAAGTAATATTCGGCATGCTAATTACATTGCCGGTTGCCAAATTGCATTAACTCTTATAGTTTCCGAGATATGGACTATCGATAATTTACACTTTAGGCTCTGCTTCTAACTTGGGCCCAAATTGTAAAATGGTCTTATCTATTGGCGATTTCGTTCCAATTCACGTTCCAAGTAATATTCGGCATGCTAATTACATTGCCGGTTGCCAAATTGCATTATCTCTTATAGTTTCCGAGATATGAACTATCGATTATTTACACCTTAGGCTCTGCTTCTAACTTGGGCCCAAATTGTAAAATGGTCTTATCTATTGGCGATTTCGTTCCAATTCACATTCCAAGTAATATTCGGCATGCTAATTACATTGCCGGTTGCCAAATTGCATTAACTCTTATAGTTTCCGAGATATGGACTATCGATAATTTACACTTTAGGCTCTGCTTCTAACTTGGGCCCAAATTGTAAAATGGTCTTATCTATTGGCGATTTCGTTCCAATTCACATTCCAAGTAATATTCGGCATGCTAATTACATTGCCGGTTGCCAAATTGCATTATCTCTTATAGTTTCCGAGATATGGACTATCGATAATTTACACCATAGGCTCTGCTTATAACTTGGGCCCAAATTGTAAAATGGTCTTATCTATTGGCGATTTCGTTCCAATTCACATTCCAAGTAATATTCGGCATGCTAATTACATTGCCGGTTGCAAAATTGCATTATCTCTTATAGTTTCCGAGATATGGACTATCGATAATTTACACCTTAGGCTCTGCTTCTAACTTGGGCCCAAATTGTAAAATGGTCTTATCTATTGGCGATTTCGTTCCAATTCACATTCCAAGTAATATTCGGCATGCTAATTACATTGCCGGTTGCGAAATTGCATTATCTCTTATAGTTTCCGAGATATGGACTATCAATAATTTACACCTTAGGCTCTGCTTCTAACTTGGGCCAAAATTGTAAAATGGTCTTATCTATTGGCGATTTCGTTCCAATTCACATTCCAAGTAATATTCGGCATGCTAATTACATTGCCGGTTGCCAAATTGCATTATCTCTTATAGTTTCCGAGATATGGACTATCGATAATTTACACCTTAGGCTCTGCTTCTAACTTGGGCCCAAATCGTAAAATGGTCTTATCTATTGGCGATTTCGTTCCAATTCACATTCCAAGTAATATTCGGCATGCTAATTATATTGCCGGTTGCCAAATTGCATTATCTCTTATAGTTTCCGAGATATGGACTATCGATAATTTACACCTTAGGCTCTGCTTCTAACTTGGGCCCAAATTGTAAAATGGTCTTATCTATTGGCGATTTCGTTCCAATTCTCATTCCAAGTAATATTCGGCATGCTAATTACATTGCCGGTTGCCAAATTGCATTATCTCTTATAGTTTCCGAGATATGGACTATCGATAATTTACACCTTAGGCTCTGCTTCTAACTTGGGCCCAAATTGTAAAATGGTCTTATCTATTGGCGATTTCGTTCCATTTCGCATTCCAAGTAATATTCGGCATGCTAATTACATTGCCGGTTGCCAAATTGCATTATCTCTTATAGTTTCCGAGATATGGACTATCGATAATTTACACCTTAGGCTCTGCTTCTAACTTGGGCCCAAATTGTAAAATGGTCTTATCTATTGGCGATTTCGTTCCAATTCACATTCCAAGTAATATTCGGCATGCTAATTACATTGCCGGTTGCCAAATTGCATTATCTCTTATAGTTTCCGAGATATGGACTATCGATAATTTACACCTTAGGCTCTGCTTCTAACTTGGGCCCAAATTGTAAAGTGGTCTTATCTATTGGCGATTTCGTTCCAATTCACATTCCAAGTAATATTCGGCATGCTAATTACATTGCCGGTTGCCAAATTGAATTATCTCTTATAGTTTCCGAGATATGGACTATCGATAATTTACACCTTAGGCTCTGCTTCTAACTTGGGCCCAAATTGTAAAATGGTCTTACCTATTGGCGATTTCGTTCCAATTCACATTCCAAGTAATATTCGGCATGCTAATTGCATTGCCGGTTGCCAAATTGCATTATCTCTTATAGTTTCCGAGATATGGACTATCGATAATTTACACCTTAGGCTCTGCTTCTAACTTGGGCCCAAATTGTAAAATGGTCTTATCTATTGGCGATTTCGTTCCAATTCACATTCCAAGTAATATTCGGCATGCTAATTACATTGCCGGTTGCCAAATTGCATTATCTCTTATAGTTTCCGAGATATGGACTATCGATAATTTACACCTTAGGCTCTGCTTCTAACTTGGGCACAAATTGTAAAATGGTTTTATCTATTGGCGATTTCGTTCCAATTCACATTCCAAATAATATTCGGCATGCTAATTACATTGCCGGTTGCCAAATTGCATTAACTCTTATAGATTCCGAGATATGGACTATCGATTATTTACACCTTAGGCTCTGCTTCTAACTTGGGCCCAAATTGTAAAATGGTCATATCTATTGGCGATTTCGTTCCAATTCACATTCCAAGTAATATTCGGCATGCTAATTACATTGCCGGTTGCCAAATTGCATTATCTCTTATAGTTTCCGAGATATGGACTATCGATAATTTACACCTTAGGCTCTGCTTCTAACTTGGGCCCAAATTGTAAAATGGTCTTATCTATTGGCGATTTCGTTCCAATTCACATTCCAAGTAATATTCGGCATGCTAATTACATTGCCGGTTGCCAAATTGCATTAACTCTTATAGTTTCCGAGATATGGACTATCGATAATTTACACCTTAGGCTCTGCTTCTAACTTGGGCCCAAATTGTAAAATGGTCTTATCTATTGGCGATTTCGTTCCAATTCACATTCCAAGTAATATTCGGCATGCTAATTACATTGCCGGTTGCCAAATTGCATTATCTCTTATAGTTTCCGAGATATGGACTATCGATAATTTACACCATAGGCTCTGCTTATAACTTGGGCCCAAATTGTAAAATGGTCTTATCTATTGGCGATTTCGTTCTAATTCACATTCCAAGTAATTTTCGGCATGCTAATTACATTGCCGGTTGCCAAATTGCATTATCTCTTATAGTTTCCGAGATATGGACTATCGATAATTTACACCTTAGGCTCTGCTTCTAACTTGGGCCCAAATTGTAAAATGGTCTTATCTATTGGCGATTTCGTTCCAATTCACATTCCAAGTAATATTCGGCATGCTAATTACATTGCCGGTTGCCAAATTGCATTATCTCTTATAGTTTCCGAGATATGGACTATCGATAATTTACACTTTAGGCTCTGCTTCTAACTTGGGCCCAAATTGTAAAATGGTCTTATCTATTGGCGATTTCGTTCCAATTCACATTCCAAGTAATATTCGGCATGCTAATTACATTGCCGGTTGCCAAATTGCATTATCTCTTATAGTTTCCGAGATATGGACTATCGATAATTTACACCTTAGGCTCTGCTTCTAACTTGGGCCCAAATTGTAAAATGGTCTTCTCTATTGGCGATTTCGTCCCAATTCACATTCCAAGTAATATTCGGCATGCTAATTACATTGCCGGTTGTCAAATTGCATTATCTCTTATAGTTTCCGAGATATGGACTATCGATAATTTACACCTTAGGCTCTGCTTCTAACTTGGGCCCAAATTGTAAAATGGTCTTATCTATTGGCGATTTCGTTCCAATTCTCATTCCAGGTAATATTCGGCATGCTAATTACATTACCGGTTGCCAAATTGCTTTATCTCTTATAGTTTCCGAGATATGGACTATCGATAATTTACACCTTAATCTCTGCTTCTAACTTGGGCCCAAATTGTAAAATGGTCTTATCTATTGGCGATTTCGTTCCAATTCACATTCCAGGTAATATTCGGCATGCTAATTACATTGCCGGTTGCCAAATTGCATTATCTCTTATAGTTTCCGAGATATGGACTATCGATAATTTACACCTTAGGCTCTGCTTCTAACTTGGGCCCAAATTGTAAAATGGTCTTATCTATTGGCGATTTCGTTCCAATTCACATTCCAAGTAATGTTCGGCATGCTAATTACATTGCCGGTTGCCAAATTGCATTATCTCTTATAGTTTCCGAGATATGGACTATCGATAATTTACACCTTAGGCTCTGCTTCTAACTTGGGCCCAAATTGTAAAATGGTCTTATCTATTGGCGATTTCGTTCCAATTCATACTCCAAGTAATATTCGGCATGCTAATTACATTGCCGGTTGCGAAATTGCATTATCTCTTATAGTTTCCGAGATATGGACTATCGATAATTTACACCTTAGGCTCTGCTTCTAACTTGGGCCCAAATTGTAAAATGGTCTTATCTATTGGCGATTTCGTTCCAATTCACATTCCAAGTAATATTCGGCATGCTAATTACATTGCCGGTTGCCAAATTGCATTATCTCTTATAGTTTCCGAGATATGGACTATCGATAATTTACACCTTAGGCTCTGCTTCTAACTTGGGCCCAAATTGTAAAATGGTCTTATCTATTGGCGATTTCGTTCCAATTCACATTCCAAGTAATATTCGGCATGCTAATTACATTGCCGGTTGCCAAATTGCATTATCTCTTATAGTTTCCGAGATATGGACTATCGATAATTTACACCTTAGGCTCTGCTTCTAACTTGGGCCCAAATTGTAAAATGGTCTTATCTATTGGCGATTTCGTTCCAATTCACATTCCAAGTAATATTCGGCATGCTAATTACATTGCCGGTTGCCAAATTGCATTAACTCTTATAGTTTCCGAGATATGGACTATCGATTATTTACACCTTAGGCTCTGCTTCTAACTTGGGCCCAAATTGTAAAATGGTCTTATCTATTGGCGATTTCGTTCCAATTCACATTCCAAGTAATATTCGGCATGCTAATTACATTGCCGGTTGCCAAATTGCATTATCTCTTATAGTTTCCGAGATATGGACTATCGATAATTTACACCATAGGCTCTGCTTATAACTTGGGCCCAAATTGTAAAATGGTCTTATCTATTGGCGATTTCGTTCCAATTCACATTCCAAGTAATATTCGGCATGCTAATTACATTGCCGGTTGCCAAATTGCATTATCTCTTATAGTTTCCGAGATATGGACTATCGATAATTTACACCTTAGGCTCTGCTTCTAACTTGGGCCCAAATTGTAAAATGGTCTTATCTATTGGCGATTTCGTTCCAATTCACGTTCCAAGTAATATTCGGCATGCTAATTACATTGCCGGTTGCCAAATTGCATTATCTCTTATAGTTTCCGAGATATGAACTATCGATAATTTACACCTTAGGCTCCGCTTCTAACTTGGGCCCAAATTGTAAAATGGTCTTATCTATTGGCGATTTCGTTCCAATTCACAATCCAAGTAATATTCGGCATGCTAATTACATTGCCGGTTGCCAAATTGCATTAACTCTTATAGTTTCCGAGATATGGACTATCGATAATTTACACCTTAGGCTCTGCTTCTAACTTGGGCCCAAATTGTAAAATGGTCTTATCTATTGGCGATTTCGTTCCAATTCACATTCCAAGTAATATTCGGCATGCTAATTACATTGCCGGTTGCCAAATTGCATTATCTCTTATAGTTTCCGAGATATGGACTATCGATAATTTACACCATAGGCTCTGCTTATAACTTGGGCCCAAATTGTAAAATGGTCTTATTTATTGGCGATTTCGTTCCAATTCACATTCCAAGTAATATTCGGCATGCTAATTACATTGCCGGTTGCCAAATTGCATTATCTCTTATAGTTTCCGAGATATGGACTATCGATAATTTACACCTTAGGCTCTGCTTCTAACTTGGGCCCAAATTGTAAAATGGTCTTATCTATTGGCGATTTCGTTCCAATTCACATTCCAAGTAATATTCGGCATGCTAATTACATTGCCGGTTGCGAAATTGCATTATCTCTTATAGTTTCCGAGATATGGACTATCAATAATTTACACCTTAGGCTCTGCTTCTAACTTGGGCCCAAATTGTAAAATGGTCTTATCTATTGGCGATTTCGTTCCAATTCACATTCCAAGTAATATTCGGCATGCTAATTACATTGCCGGTTGCCAAATTGCATTATCTCTTATAGTTTCCGAGATATGGACTATCGATAATTTACACCTTAGGCTCTGCTTCTAACTTGGGCCCAAATCGTAAAATGGTCTTATCTATTGGCGATTTCGTTCCAATTCACATTCCAAGTAATATTCGGCATGGTAATTATATTGCCGGTTGCCAAATTGCATTATCTCTTATAGTTTCCGAGATATGGACTATCGATAATTTACACCTTAGGCTCTGCTTCTAACTTGGGCCCAAATTGTAAAATGGTCTTATCTATTGGCGATTTCGTTCCAATTCTCATTCCAAGTAATATTCGGCATGCTAATTACATTGCCGGTTGCCAAATTGCATTATCTCTTATAGTTTCCGAGATATGGACTATCGATAATTTACACCTTAGGCTCTGCTTCTAACTTGGGCCCAAATTGTAAAATGGTCTTATCTATTGGCGATTTCGTTCCAATTCACATTCCAAGTAATATTCGGCATGCTAATTACATTGCCGGTTGCCAAATTGCATTATCTCTTATAGTTTCCGAGATATGGACTATCGATAATTTACACCTTAGGCTCTGCTTCTAACTTGGGCCCAAATTGTAAAATGGTCTTATCTATTGGCGATTTCGTTCCAATTCACATTCCAAGTAATATTCGGCATGCTAATTACATTGCCGGTTGCCAAATTGCATTATCTCTTATAGTTTCCGAGATATGGACTATCGATAATTTACACCTTAGGCTCTGCTTCTAACTTGGGCCCAAATTGTAAAGTGGTCTTATCTATTGGCGATTTCGTTCCAATTCACATTCCAAGTAATGTTCGGCATGCTAATTACATTGCCGGTTGCCAAATTGAATTATCTCTTATAGTTTCCGAGATATGGACTATCGATAATTTACACCTTATGCTCTGCTTCTAACTTGGGCCCAAATTGTAAAATGGTCTTACCTATTGGCGATTTCGTTCCAATTCACATTCCAAGTAATATTCGGCATGCTAAATGCATTGCCGGTTGCCAAATTGCATTATCTCTTATAGTTTCCGAGATATGGACTATCGATAATTTACACCTTAGGCTCTGCTTCTAACTTGGGCCCAAATTGTAAAATGGTCTTATCTATTGGCGATTTCGTTCCAATTCACATTCCAAGTAATATTCGGCATGCTAATTACATTGCCGGTTGCCAAATTGCATTATCTCTTATAGTTTCCGAGATATGGACTATCGATAATTTACACCTTAGGCTCTGCTTCTAACTTGGGCCCAAATTGTAAAATGGTCTTATCTATTGGCGATTTCGTTCTAATTCACAATCCAAGTAATTTTCGGCATGCTAATTACATTGCCGGTTGCCAAATTGCATTATCTCTTATAGTTTCCGAGATATTGACTATCGATAATTTACACCTTAGGCTCTGCTTCTAACTTGGGCCCAAATTGTAAAATGGTCTTATCTATTGGCGATTTCGTTCCAATTCACATTCCAAGTAATATTCGGCATGCTAATTACATTGCCGGTTGCCAAATTGCATTATCTCTTATAGTTTCCGAGATATGGACTATCGATAATTTACACTTTAGGCTCTGCTTCTAACTTGGGCCCAAATTGTAAAATGGTCTTATCTATTGGCGATTTCGTTCCAATTCACATTCCAAGTAATATTCGGCATGCTAATTACATTGCCGGTTGCCAAATTGCATTATCTCTTATAGTTTCCGAGATATGGACTATCGATAATTTACACCTTAGGCTCTGCTTCTAACTTGGGCCCAAATCGTAAAATGGTCTTATCTATTGGCGATTTCGTTCCAATTCACATTCCAAGTAATATTCGGCATGCTAATTACATTGCCGGTTGCCAAATTGCATTATCTCTTATAGTTTCCGAGATATGGACTATCGATAATTTACACCTTAGGCTCTGCTTCTAACTTGGGCCCAAATTGTAAAATGGTCTTATCTATTGGCGATTTCGTTCCAATTCACATTCCAAGTAATATTCGGCATGCTAATTACATTGCCGGTTGCCAAATTGCATTATCTCTTATAGTTTCCGAGATATGGACTATCGATAATTTACACCTTAGGCTCTGCTTTTAACTTGGGCCCAAATTGTAAAATGGTCTTATCTATTGGCGATTTCGTTCCAATTCTCATTCCAAGTAATATTCGGCATGCTAATTACATTGCCGGTTGCCAAATTGCATTATCTCTTATAGTTTCCGAGATATGGACTATCGATTATTTACACCTTAGGCTCTGCTTCTAACTTGGGCCCAAATTGTAAAATGGTCTTATCTATTGGCGATTTCGTTCCAATTCACATTCCAAGTAATATTCGGCATGCTAATTACATTGCCGGTTGCCAAATTGCATTATCTCTTATAGTTTCCGAGATATGGACTATCGATAATTTACACCTTAGGCTCTGCTTCTAACTTGGGCCCAAATTGTAAAATGGTCTTATCTATTGGCGATTTCGTTCCAATTCACATTCCAAGTAATATTCGGCATGCTAATTACATTGCCGGTTGCCAAATTGCATTATCTCTTATAGTTTCCGAGATATGGACTATCGATAATTTACACCTTAGGCTCTGCTTCTAACTTGGGCCCAAATTGTAAAGTGGTCTTATCTATTGGCGATTTCGTTCCAATTCACATTCCAAGTAATATTCGGCATGCTAATTACATTGCCGGTTGCCAAATTGAATTATCTCTTATAGTTTCCGAGATATGGACTATCGATAATTTACACTTTAGGCTCTGCTTCTAACTTGGGCCCAAATTGTAAAATGGTCTTACCTATTGGCGATTTCGTTCCAATTCACATTCCAAGTAATATTCGGCATGCTAATTGCATTGCCGGTTGCCAAATTGCATTATCTCTTATAGTTCCCGAGATATGGACTATCGATAATTTACACCTTAGGCTCTGCTTCTAACTTGGGCCCAAATTGTAAAATGGTCTTATCTATTGGCGATTTCGTTCCAATTCACATTCCAAGTAATATTCGGCATGCTAATTACATTGCCGGTTGCCAAATTGCATTATCTCTTATAGTTTCCGAGATATGGACTATCGATAATTTACACCTTAGGCTCTGCTTCTAACTTGGGCCCAAATTGTAAAATGGTTTTATCTATTGGCGATTTCGTTCCAATTCACATTCCAAGTAATATTCGGCATGCTAATTACATTTCCGGTTGCCAAATTGCATTAACTCTTATAGATTCCGAGATATGGACTATCGATTATTTACACCTTAGGCTCTGCTTCTAACTTGGGCCCAAATTGTAAAATGGTCTTATCTATTGGCGATTTCGTTCCAATTCACATTCCAAGTAATATTCGGCATGCTAATTACATTGCCGGTTGCCAAATTGCATTATCTCTTATAGTTTCCGAGATATGGACTATCGATAATTTACACCTTAGGCTCTGCTTCTAACTTGGGCCCAAATTGTAAAATGGTCTTATCTATTGGCGATTTCGTTCCAATTCACATTCCAAGTAATATTCGGCATGCTAATTACATTGCCGGTTGCCAAATTGCATTAACTCTTATAGTTTCCGAGATATGGACTATCGATAATTTACACCTTAGGCTCTGCTTCTAACTTGGGCCCAAATTGTAAAATGGTCTTATCTATTGGCGATTTCGTTCCAATTCACATTCCAAGTAATATTCGGCATGCTAATTACATTGCCGGTTGCCAAATTGCATTATCTCTTATAGTTTCCGAGATATGGACTATCGATAATTTACACCATAGGCTCTGCTTATAACTTGGGCCCAAATTGTAAAATGGTCTTATCTATTGGCGATTTCGTTCTAATTCACATTCCAAGTAATATTCGGCATGCTAATTACATTGCCGGTTGCCAAATTGCATTATCTCTTATAGTTTCCGAGATATGGACTATCGATAATTTACACCTTAGGCTCTGCTTCTAACTTGGGCCCAAATTGTAAAATGGTCTTATCTATTGGCGATTTCGTTCCAATTCACATTCCAAGTAATATTCGGCATGCTAATTACATTGCCGGTTGCCAAATTGCATTATCTCTTATAGTTTCCGAGATATGGACTATCGATAATTTACACTTTAGGCTCTGCTTCTAACTTGGGCCCAAATTGTAAAATGGTCTTATCTATTGGCGATTTCGTTCCAATTCACATTCCAAGTAATATTCGGCATGCTAATTACATTGCCGGTTGCCAAATTGCATTATCTCTTATAGTTTCCGAGATATGGACTATCGATAATTTACACCTTAGGCTCTGCTTCTAACTTGGGCCCAAATCGTAAAATGGTCTTATCTATTGGCGATTTCGTTCCAATTCACATTCCAAGTAATATTCGGCATGCTAATTACATTGCCGGTTGCCAAATTGCATTATCTCTTATAGTTTCCGAGATATGGACTATCGATAATTTACACCTTAGGCTCTGCTTCTAACTTGGGCCCAAATTGTAAAATGGTCTTATCTATTGGCGATTTCGTTCCAATTCTCATTCCAAGTAATATTCGGCATGCTAATTACATTGCCGGTTGCCAAATTGCATTATCTCTTATAGTTTCCGAGATATGGACTATCGATAATTTACACCTTAGGCTCTGCTTCTAACTTGGGCCCAAATTGTAAAATGGTCTTATCTATTGGCGATTTCGTTCCAATTCACATTCCAAGTAATATTCGGCATGCTAATTACATTGCCGGTTGCCAAATTGCATTATCTCTTATAGTTTCCGAGATATGGACTATCGATAATTTACACCTTAGGCTCTGCTTCTAACTTGGGCCCAAATTGTAAAATGGTCTTATCTATTGGCGATTTCGTTCCAATTCACATTCCAAGTAATATTCGGCATGCTAATTACATTGCCGGTTGCCAAATTGCATTATCTCTTATAGTTTCCGAGATATGGACTATCGATAATTTACACCTTAGGCTCTGCTTCTAACTTGGGCCCAAATTGTAAAATGGTCTTATCTATTGGCGATTTCGTTCCAATTCACATTCCAAGTAATATTCGGCATGCTAATTACATTGCCGGTTGCCAAATTGCATTATCTCTTATAGTTTCCGAGATATGGACTATCGATAATTTACACCTTAGGCTCTGCTTCTAACTTGGGCCCAAATTGTAAAGTGGTCTTATCTATTGGCGATTTCGTTCCAATTCACATTCCAAGTAATATTCGGCATGCTAATTACATTGCCGGTTGCCAAATTGAATTATCTCTTATAGTTTCCGAGATATGGACTATCGATAATTTACACCTTAGGCTCTGCTTCTAACTTGGGCCCAAATTGTAAAATGGTCTTACCTATTGGCGATTTCGTTCCAATTCACATTCCAAGTAATATTCGGCATGCTAATTACATTGCCGGTTGCCAAATTGCATTATCTCTTATAGTTTCCGAGATATGGACTATCGATAATTTACACCTTAGGCTCTGCTTCTAACTTGGGCCCAAATTGTAAAATGGTTTTATCTATTGGCGATTTCGTTCCAATTCACATTCCAAGTAATATTCGGCATGCTAATTACATTGCCGGTTGCCAAATTGCATTAACTCTTATAGATTCCGAGATATGGACTATCGATTATTTACACCTTAGGCTCTGCTTCTAACTTGGGCCCAAATTGTAAAATGGTCTTATCTATTGGCGATTTCGTTCCAATTCACATTCCAAGTAATATTCGGCATGCTAATTACATTGCCGGTTGCCAAATTGCATTATCTCTTATAGTTTCCGAGATATGGACTATCGATAATTTACACCTTAGGCTCTGCTTCTAACTTGGGCCCAAATTGTAAAATGGTCTTATCTATTGGCGATTTCGTTCCAATTCACATTCCAAGTAATATTCGGCATGCTAATTACATTGCCGGTTGCCAAATTGCATTAACTCTTATAGTTTCCGAGATATGGACTATCGATAATTTACACCTTAGGCTCTGCTTCTAACTTGGGCCCAAATTGTAAAATGGTCTTATCTATTGGCGATTTCGTTCCAATTCACATTCCAAGTAATATTCGGCATGCTAATTACATTGCCGGTTGCCAAATTGCATTATCTCTTATAGTTTCCGAGATATGGACTATCGATAATTTACACCATAGGCTCTGCTTATAACTTGGTCCCAAATTGTAAAATGGTCTTATCTATTGGCGATTTCGTTCTAATTCACATTCCAAGTAATATTCAGCATGCTAATTACATTGCCGGTTGCCAAATTGCATTATCTCTTATAGTTTGCGAGATATGGACTATCGATAATTTACACCTTAGGCTCTGCTTCTAACTTGGGCCCAAATTGTAAAATGGTCTTATCTATTGGCGATTTCGTTCCAATTCACATTCCAAGTAATATTCGGCATGCTAATTACATTGCCGGTTGCCAAATTGCATTATCTCTTATAGTTTCCGAGATATGGACTATCGATAATTTACACTTTAGGCTCTGCTTCTAACTTGGGCCCAAATTGTAAAATGGTTTTATCTATTGGCGATTTCGTTCCAATTCACATTCCAAGTAATATTCGGCATGCTAATTACATTGCCGGTTGCCAAATTGCATTATCTCTTATAGTTTCCGAGATATGGACTATCGATAATTTACACCTTAGGCTCTGCTTCTAACTTGGGCCCAAATCGTAAAATGGTCTTATCTATTGGCGATTTCGTTCCAATTCACATTCCAAGTAATATTCGGCATGCTAATTACATTGCCGGTTGCCAAATTGCATTATCTCTTATAGTTTCCGAGATATGGACTATCGATAATTTACACCTTAGGCTCTGCTTCTAACTTGGGCCCAAATTGTAAAATGGTCTTATCTATTGGCGATTTCGTTCCAATTCTCATTCCAAGTAAAATTCGGCATGCTAATTACATTGCCGGTTGCCAAATTGCATTATCTCTTATAGTTTCCGAGATATGGACTATCGATAATTTACACCTTAGGCTCTGCTTCTAACTTGGGCCCAAATTGTAAAATGGTCTTATCTATTGGCGATTTCGTTCCAATTCACATTCCAAGTAATATTCGGCATGCTAATTACATTGCCGGTTGCCAAATTGCATTATCTCTTATAGTTTCCGAGATATGGACTATCGATAATTTACACCTTAGGCTCTGCTTCTAACTTGGGCCCAAATTGTAAAATGGTCTTATCTATTGGCAATTTCGTTCCAATTCACATTCCAAGTAATATTCGGCATGCTAATTACATTGCCGGTTGCCAAATTGCGTTATCTCTTATAGTTTCCGAGATATGGACTATCGATAATTTACACCTTAGGCTCTGCTTCTAACTTGGGCCCAAATTGTAAAATGGTCTTATCTATTGGCGATTTCGTTCCAATTCACACTCCAAGTAATATTCGGCATGCTAATTACATTGCCGGTTGCGAAATTGCATTATCTCTTATAGTTTCCGAGATATGGACTATCGATAATTTACACCTTAGGCTCTGCTTCTAACTTGGGCCCAAATTGTAAAATGGTCTTATCTATTGGCGATTTCGTTCCAATTCACATTCCAAGTAATATTCGGCATGCTAATTACATTGCCGGTTGCCAAATTGCATTATCTCTTATAGTTTCCGAGATATGGACTATCGATAATTTACACCTTAGGCTCTGCTTCTAACTTGGGCCCAAATTGTAAAATGGTCTTATCTATTGGCGATTTCGTTCCAATTCACATTCCAAGTAATATTCGGCATGCTAATTACATTGCCGGTTGCCAAATTGCATTATCTCTTATAGTTTCCGAGATATGGACTATCGATAATTTACACCTTAGGCTCTGCTTCTAACTTGGGCCCAAATTGTAAAATGGTCTTATCTATTGGCGATTTCGTCCCAATTCACATTCCAAGTGATATTCGGCATGCTAATTACATTGCCGGTTGCGAAATTGCATTATCTCTTATAGTTTCCGAGATATGGACTATCAATAATTTACACCTTAGGCTCTGCTGCTAACTTGGGCCCAAATTGTAAAATGGTCTTATCTATTGGCGATTTCGTTCCAATTCACATTCCAAGTAATATTCGGCATGCTAATTACATTGCCGGTTGCCAAATTGCATTATCTCTTATAGTTTCCGAGATATGGACTATCGATAATTTACACCTTAGGCTCTGCTTCTAACTTGGGCCCAAATTGTAAAATGGTCTTATCTATTGGCGATTTCGTTCCAATTCACATTCCAAGTAATATTCGGCATGCTAATTACATTGCCGGTTGCCAAATTGAATTATCTCTTATAGTTTCCGAGATATGGACTATCGATAATTTACACCTTAGGCTCTGCTTCTAACTTGGGCCCAAATTGTAAAATGGTCTTACCTATTGGCGATTTCGTTCCAATTCACATTCCAAGTAATATTCGGCATGCTAATTACATTGCCGGTTGCCAAATTGCATTATCTCTTATAGTTTCCGAGATATGGACTATCGATAATTTACACCTTAGGCTCTGCTTCTAACTTGGGCCCAAATTGTAAAATGGTCGAACTATTGGCGATTTCGTTCCAATTCACATTCCAAGTAATATTCGGCATGCTAATTACATTGCCGGTTGCCAAATTGCATTATCTCTTATAGTTTCCGAGATATGGACTATCGATAATTTACACCTTAGGCTCTGCTTCTAACTTGGGCCCAAATTGTAAAATGGTCTTATCTATTGGCGATTTCGTCCCAATTCACATTCCAAGTGATATTCGGCATGCTAATTACATTGCCGGTTGCGAAATTGCATTATCTCTTATAGTTTCCGAGATATGGACTATCAATAATTTACACCTTAGGCTCTGCTTCTAACTTGGGCCCAAATTGTAAAATGGTCTTATCTATTGACAATTTCGTTCCAATTCACATTCCAAGTAATATTCGGCATGCTAATTACATTGCCGGTTGCCAAATTGCATTATCTCTTATAGTTTCCGAGATATGGACTATCGATAATTTACACCTTAGGCTCTGCTTCTAACTTGGGCCCAAATTGTAAAATGGTCTTATCTATTGGCGATTTCGTTCCAATTCACATTCCATGTAATATTCGGCATGCTAATTACATTGCCGGTTGCCAAATTGCATTATCTCTTATAGTTTCCGAGATATGGACTATCGATAATTTACACCTTAGGCTCTGCTTCTAACTTGGGCCCAAATTGTAAAATGGTCTTATCTATTGGCGATTTCGTTCCAATTCACACTCCAAGTAATATTCGGCATGCTAATTACATTGCCGGTTGCGAAATTGCATTATCTCTTATAGTTTCCGAGATATGGACTATCGATAATTTACACCTTAGGCTCTGCTTCTAACTTGGGCCCAAATTGTAAAATGGTCTTATCTATTGGCGATTTCGTTCCAATTCACATTCCAAGTAATATTCGGCATGCTAATTACATTGCCGGTTGCCAAATTGCATTATCTCTTATAGTTTCCGAGATATGGACTATCGATAATTTACACCTTAGGCTCTGCTTCTAACTTGGGCCCAAATTGTAAAATGGTCTTCTCTATTGGCGATTTCGTCCCAATTCACATTCCAAGTAATATTCGGCATGCTAATTACATTGCCGTTTGCGAAATTGCATTATCTCTTATAGTTTCAGAGATATGGACTATCGATAATTTACACCTTAGGCTCTGCTTCTAACTTGGGCCCAAATTGTAAAATGGTCTTATCTATTGGCGATTTCGTTCCAATTCACATTCCAAGTAATATTCGGCATGCTAATTACATTGCCGGTTGCCAAATTGCATTATCTCTTATAGTTTCCGAGATATGGACTATCGATAATTTACACCTTAGGCTCTGCTTCTAACTTGGGCCCAAATTGTAAAATGGTCTTATCTATTGGCGATTTCGTCCCAATTCACATTCCAAGTGATATTCGGCATGCTAATTACATTGCCGGTTGCGAAATTGCATTATCTCTTATAGTTTCCGAGATATGGACTATCAATAATTTACACCTTAGGCTCTGCTTCTAACTTGGGCCCAAATTGTAAAATGGTCTTATCTATTGGCGATTTCGTTCCAATTCACATTCCAAGTAATATTCGGCATGCTAATTACATTGCCGGTTGCCAAATTGCATTATCTCTTATAGTTTCCGAGATATGGACTATCGATAATTTACACCTTAGGCTCTGCTTCTAACTTGGGCCCAAATTGTAAAATGGTCTTATCTATTGGCGATTTCGTTCCAATTCACACTCCAAGTAATATTCGGCATGCTAATTACATTGCCGGTTGCGAAATTGCATTATCTCTTATAGTTTCCGAGATATGGACTATCGATAATTTACACCTTAGGCTCTGCTTCTAACTTGGGCCCAAATTGTAAAATGGTCTTATCTATTGGCGATTTCGTTCCAATTCACATTCCAAGTAATATTCGGCATGCTAATTACATTGCCGGTTGCCAAATTGCATTATCTCTTATAGTTTCCGAGATATGGACTATCGATAATTTACACCTTAGGCTCTGCTTCTAACTTGGGCCCAAATTGTAAAATGGTCTTCTCTATTGGCGATTTCGTCCCAATTCACATTCCAAGTAATATTCGGCATGCTAATTACATTGCCGTTTGCGAAATTGCATTATCTCTTATAGTTTCAGAGATATGGACTATTGATAATTTACACCTTAGGCTCTGCTTCTAACTTGGGCCCAAATTGTAAAATGGTCTTATCTATTGGCGATTTCGTTCCAATTCACATTCCAAGTAATATTCGGCATGCTAATTACATTGCCGGTTGCCAAATTGCATTATCTCTTATAGTTTCCGAGATATGGACTATCGATAATTTACACCTTAGGCTCTGCTTCTAACTTGGGCCCAAATTGTAAAATGGTCTTATCTATTGGCGATTTCGTTCCAATTCACATTCCAAGTAATATTCGGCATGCTAATTACATTGCCGGTTGCCAAATTGCATTAACTCTTATAGTTTCCGAGATATGGACTATCGATAATTTACACCTTAGGCTCTGCTTCTAACTTGGGCCCAATTTGTAAAATGGTCTTATCTATTGGCGATTTCGTTCCAATTCACATTCCAAGTAATATTCGGCATGCTAATTACATTGCCGGTTGCCAAATTGCATTATCTCTTATAGTTTCCGAGATATGGACTATCGATAATTTACACCATAGGCTCTGCTTCTAACTTGGGCCCAAATTGTAAAATGGTCTTATCTATTGGCGATTTCGTTCCAATTCACATTCCAAGTAATATTCGGCATGCTAATTACATTGCCGGTTGCCAAATTGCATTATCTCTTATAGTTTCCGAGATATGGACTATCGATAATTTACACCTTAGGCTCTGCTTCTAACTTGGGCCCAAATTGTAAAATGGTCTTATCTATTGGCGATTTCGTTCCAATTCACATTCCAAGTAATATTCGGCATGCTAATTACATTGCCGGTTGCCAAATTGCATTATCTCTTATAGTTTCCGAGATATGGACTATCGATAATTTACACCTTAGGCTCTGCTTCTAACTTGGGCCCAAATTGTAAAATGGTCTTATCTATTGGCGATTTCGTTCCAATTCACATTCCAAGTAATATTCGGCATGCTAATTACATTGCCGGTTGCCAAATTGAATTATCTCTTATAGTTTCCGAGATATGGACTATCGATAATTTACACCTTAGGCTCTGCTTCTAACTTGGGCCCAAATTGTAAAATGGTCTTACCTATTGGCGATTTCGTTCCAATTCACATTCCAAGTAATATTCGGCATGCTAATTGCATTGCCGGTTGCCAAATTGCATTATCTCTTATAGTATCCGAGATATGGACTATCGATAATTTACACCTTAGGCTCTGCTTCTAACTTGGGCCCAAATTGTAAAATGGTCTTATCTATTGGAGATTTCGTTCCAATTCACATTCCAAGTAATATTCGGCATGCTAATTACATTGCCGGTTGCCAAATTGCATTATCTCTTATAGTTTCCGAGATATGGACTATCGATAATTTACACCTTAGGCTCTGCTTCTAACTTGGGCCCAAATTGTAAAATGGTCTTATCTATTGGCGATTTCGTTCCAATTCACATTCCAAGTAATATTCGGCATGCTAATTACATTGCCGGTTGCCAAATTGCATTAACTCTTATAGTTTCCGAGATATGGACTATCGATTATTTACACCTTAGGCTCTGCTTCTAACTTGGGCCCAAATTGTAAAATGGTCTTATCTATTGGCGATTTCGTTCCAATTCACATTCCAAGTAATATTCGGCATGCTAATTACATTGCCGGTTGCCAAGTTGCATTATCTCTTATAGTTTCCGAGATATGGACTATCGATAATTTACACCATAGGCTCTGCTTATAACTTGGGCCCAAATTGTAAAATGGTCTTATCTATTGGCGATTTCGTTCCAATTCACATTCCAAGTAATATTCGGCATGCTAATTACATTGCCGGTTGCCAAATTGCATTATCTCTTATAGTTTCCGAGATTTGGACTATCGATAATTTACACCTTAGGCTCTGCTTCTAACTTGGGCCCAAATTGTAAAATGGTCTTATCTATTGGCGATTTCGTTCCAATTCACATTCCAAGTAATATTCGGCATGCTAATTACATTGCCGGTTGCCAAATTGCATTATCTCTTATAGTTTCCGAGATATGGACTATCGATAATTTACACCTTAGGCTCTGCTTCTAACTTGGGCCCAAATTGTAAAATGGTCTTATCTATTGGCGATTTCGTTCCAATTCACATTCCAAGTAATATTCGGCATGCTAATTACATTGCCGGTTGCCAAATTGCATTAACTCTTATAGTTTCCGAGATATGGACTATCGATAATTTACACCTTAGGCTCTGCTTCTAACTTGGGCCCAAATTGTAAAATGGTCTTATCTATTGGCGATTTCGTTCCAATTCACATTCCAAGTAATATTCGGCATGCTAATTACATTGCCGGTTGCCAAATTGCATTATCTCTTATAGTTTCCGAGATATGGACTATCGATAATTTACACCATAATCTCTGCTTATAACTTGGGCCCAAATTGTAAAATGGTCTTATCTATTGGCGATTTCGTTCCAATTCACATTCCAAGTAATATTCGGCATGCTAATTACATTGCCGGTTGCCAAATTGCATTATCTCTTATAGTTTCCGAGATATGGACTATCGATTATTTACACCTTAGGCTCTGCTTCTAACTTGGGCCCAAATTGTAAAATGGTCTTATCTATTGGCGATTTCGTTCCAATTCACATTCCAATTAATATTCGGCATGCTAATTACATTGCCGGTTGCCAAATTGCATTATCTCTTATAGTTTCCGAGATATGGACTATCGATAATTTACACTTTAGGCTCTGCTTCTAACTTGGGCCCAAATTGTAAAACGGTCTTATCTATTGGCGATTTCGTTCCAATTCGCATTCCAAGTAATATTCGGCATGCTAATTACATTGCCGGTTGCCAAATTGCATTATCTCTTACAGTTTCCGAGATATGGACTATCGATAATTTACACCTTAGGCTCTGCTTCTAACTTGGGCCCAAATTGTAAAATGGTCTTATCTATTGGCGATTTCGTCCCAATTCACATTCCAAGTGATATTCGGCATGCTAATTACATTGCCGGTTGCGAAATTGCATTATCTCTTATAGTTTCCGAGATATGGACTATCAATAATTTACACCTTAGGCTCTGCTTCTAACTTGGGCCCAAATTGTAAAATGGTCTTATCTATTGACGATTTCGTTCCAATTCACATTCCAAGTAATATTCGGCATGCTAATTACATTGCCGGTTGCCAAATTGCATTATCTCTTATAGTTTCCGAGATATGGACTATCGATAATTTACACCTTAGGCTCTGCTTCTAACTTGGGCCCAAATTGTAAAATGGTCTTATCTATTGGCGATTTCGTTCCAATTCACATTCCAAGTAATATTCGGCATGCTAATTACATTGCCGGTTGCCAAATTGCATTATCTCTTATAGTTTCCGAGATATGGACTATCGATAATTTACACCTTAGGTTCTGCTTCTAACTTGGGCCCAAATTGTAAAATGGTCTTATCTATTGGCGATTTCGTTCCAATTCACATTCCAAGTAATATTCGGCATGCTAATTACATTGCCGGTTGCCAAATTGCATTATCTCTTATAGTTTCCGTGATATGGACTATCAATAATTTACACTTTAGGCTCTGCTTCTAACTAGGGCCCAAATTGTAAAATGGTCTTATCTATTGGCGATTTCATTCCAATTCACATTCCAAGTAATATTCGGCATGCTAATTACATTGCCGGTTGCGAAATTGCATTATCTCTTATAGTTTCCGAGATATGGACTATCAATAATTTACACCTTAGGCTCTGCTTCTAACTTGGGCCCAAATTGTAAAATGGTCTTATCTATTGGCGATTTCGTTCCAATTCACATTCCAAGTAATATTCGGCATGCTAATTACATTGCCGGTTGCCAAATTGCATTATCTCTTATAGTTTCCGAGATATGGACTATCGATAATTTACACCTTAGGCTCTGCTTCTAACTTGGGCCCAAATCGTAAAATGGTCTTATCTATTGGCGATTTCGTTCCAATTCACATTCCAAGTAATATTCGGCATGCTAATTACATTGCCGGTTGCCAAATTGCATTATCTCTTATAGTTTCCGAGATATGGACTATCGATAATTTACACCTTAGGCTCTGCTTCTAACTTGGGCCCAAATTGTAAAATGGTCTTATCTATTGGCGATTTCGTTCCAATTCTCATTCCAAGTAATATTCGGCATGCTAATTACATTGCCGGTTGCCAAATTGCATTATCTCTTATAGTTTCCGAGATATGGACTATCGATAATTTACACCTTAATCTCTGCTTCTAATTTGGGCCCAAATTGTAAAATGGTCTTATCTATTGGCGATTTCGTTCCAATTCACATTCCAGGTAATATTCGGCATGCTAATTACATTGCCGGTTGCCAAATTGCATTATCTCTTATAGTTTCCGAGATATGGACTATCGATAATTTACACCTTAGGCTCTGCTTCTAACTTGGGCCCAAATTGTAAAATGGTCTTATCTATTGGCGATTTCGTTCCAATTCACATTCCAAGTAATATTCGGCATGCTAATTACATTGCCGGTTGCCAAATTGCATTATCTCTTATAGTTTCCGAGATATGGACTATCGATAATTTACACCTTAGGCTCTGCTTCTAACTTGGGCCCAAATTGTAAAATGGTCTTATCTATTGGCGATTTCGTTCCAATTCATACTCCAAGTAATATTCGGCATGCTAATTACATTGCCGGTTGCGAAATTGCATTATCTCTTATAGTTTCCGAGATATGGACTATCGATAATTTACACCTTAGGCTCTGCTTCTACCTTGGGCCCAAATTGTCAAATGGTCTTATCTATAGGCGATTTCGTTCCAATTCATATTCCAAGTAATATTCGGCATGCTAATTACATTGCCGGTTGCCAAATTGCATTATCTCTTATAGTTTCCGAGATATGGACTATCGATAATTTACACCTTAGGCTCTGCTTCTAACTTGGGCCCAAATTGTAAAATGGTCTTATCTATTGGCGATTTCGTTCCAATTCACATTCCAAGTAACATTCGGCATTCTAATTGCATTGCCGGTTGCCAAATTGCATTATCTCTTATAGTTTCCGAGATATGGACTATCGATAATTTACACCTTAGGCTCTGCTTCTAACTTAGGCCCAAATTGTAAAATGGTCTTATCTATTGGCGATTTCGTTCCAATTCACATTCCAAGTAATATTCGGCATGCTAATTACATTGCCGGTTGCCAAATTGCATTATCTCTTATAGTTTCCGAGATATGGACTATCGATAATTTACACCTTAGGCTCTGCTTCTAACTTGGGCCCAAAATGTAAAATGGTCTTATCTATTGGTGATTTCGTTCCAATTCACATTCCAAGTAATATTCGGCATGCTAATTACATTGCCGGTTGCCAAATTGCATTAACTCTTATAGTTTCCGAGATATGGACTATCGATTATTTACACCTTAGGCTCTGCTTCTAACTTGGGCCCAAATTGTAAAATGGTTTTATCTATTGGCGATTTCGTTCCAATTCACATTCCAAGTAATATTCGGCATGCTAATTACATTGCCGGTTGCCAAATTGCATTATCTCTTATAGTTTCCGAGATATGGACTATCGATAATTTACACCATAGGCTCTGCTTATAACTTGGGCCCAAATTGTAAAATGGTCTTATCTATTGGCGATTTCGTTCCAATTCACATTCCAAGTAATATTCGGCATGCTAATTACATTGCCGGTTGCCAAATTGCATTATCTCTTATAGTTTCCGAGATATGGACTATCGATAATTTACACCTTAGGCTCTGCTTCTAACTTGGGCCCAAATTGTAAAATGGTCTTATCTATTGGCGATTTCGTTCCAATTCACATTCCAAGTAATATTCGGCATGCTAATTACATTGCCGGTTGCCAAATTGCATTATCTCTTATAGTTTCCGAGATATGGACTATCGATAATTTACACCTTAGGCTCTGCTTCTAACTTGGGCCCAAATTGTAAAATGGTCTTATCTATTGGCGATTTCGTTCCAATTCACATTCCAAGTAATATTCGGCATGCTAATTACATTGCCGGTTGCCAAATTGAATTATCTCTTATAGTTTCCGAGATATGGACTATCGATAATTTACACCTTAGGCTCTGCTTCTAACTTGGGCCCAAATTGTAAAATGGTCTTACCTATTGGCGATTTCGTTCCAATTCACATTCCAAGTAATATTCGGCATGCTAATTGCATTGCCGGGTGCCAAATTGCATTATCTCTTATAGTATCCGAGATATGGACTATCGATAATTTACACCTTAGGCTCTGCTTCTAACTTGGGCCCAAATTGTAAAATGGTCTTATCTATTGGAGATTTCGTTCCAATTCACATTCCAAGTAATATTCGGCATGCTAATTACATTGCCGGTTGCCAAATTGCATTATCTCTTATAGTTTCCGAGATATGGACTATCGATAATTTACACCTTAGGCTCTGCTTCTAACTTGGGCCCAAATTGTAAAATGGTCTTATCTATTGGCGATTTCGTTCCAATTCACATTCCAAGTAATATTCGGCATGCTAATTACATTGCCGGTTGCCAAATTGCATTAACTCTTATAGTTTCCGAGATATGGACTATCGATAATTTACACCTTAGGCTCTGCTTCTAACTTGGGCCCAAATTGTAAAATGGTCTTATCTATTGGCGATATCGTTCTAATTCACATTCCAAGTAATATTCGGCATGCTAATTACATTGCCGGTTGCCAAATTGCATTATCTCTTATAGTTTCCGAGATATGGACTATCGATAATTTACACCTTAGGCTCTGCTTCTAACTTGGGCCCAAATTGTAAAATGGTCTTATCTATTGGCGATTTCGTTCCAATTCACATTCCAAGTAATATTCGGCATGCTAATTACATTGCCGGTTGCCAAATTGCATTATCTCTTATAGTTTCCGAGATATGGACTATCGATAATTTACACCTTAGGCTCTGCTTCTAACTTGGGCCCAAATTGTAAAGTGGTCTTATCTATTGGCGATTTCGTTCCAATTCACATTCCAAGTAATATTCGGCATGCTAATTACATTGCCGGTTGCCAAATTGAATTATCTCTTATAGTTTCCGAGATATGGACTATCGATAATTTACACCTTAGGCTCTGCTTCTAACTTGGGCCCAAATTGTAAAATGGTCTTACCTATTGGCGATTTCGTTCCAATTCACATTCCAAGTAATATTCGGCATGCTAATTGCATTGCCGGTTGCCAAATTGCATTATCTCTTATAGTTTCCGAGATATGGACTATCGATAATTTACACCTTAGGCTCTGCTTCTAACTTGGGCCCAAATTGTAAAATGGTCTTATCTATTGGCGATTTCGTTCCAATTCACATTCCAAGTAATATTCGGCATGCTAATTACATTGCCGGTTGCCAAATTGCATTATCTCTTATAGTTTCCGAGATATGGACTATCGATAATTTACACCTTAGGCTCTGCTTCTAACTTGGGCCCAAATTGTAAAATGGTCTTATCTATTGGCGATTTCGTTCCAATTCACATTCCAAGTAATATTCGGCATGCTAATTACATTGCCGGTTGCCAAATTGCATTAACTCTTATAGTTTCCGAGATATGGACTATCGATAATTTACACCTTAGGCTCTGCTTCTAACTTGGGCCCAAATTGTAAAATGGTCTTATCTATTGGCGATTTCGTTCTAATTCACATTCCAAGTAATATTCGGCATGCTAATTACATTGCCGGTTGCCAAATTGCATTATCTCTTATAGTTTCCGAGATATGGACTATCGATAATTTACACCTTAGGCTCTGCTTCTAACTTGGGCCCAAATTGTAAAATGGTCTTATCTATTGGCGATTTCGTTCCAATTCACATTCCAAGTAATATTCGGCATGCTAATTACATTGCCGGTTGCCAAATTGCATTATCTCTTATAGTTTCCGAGATATGGACTATCGATAATTTACACCTTAGGCTCTGCTTCTAACTTGGGCCCAAATTGTAAAGTGGTCTTATCTATTGGCGATTTCGTTCCAATTCACATTCCAAGTAATATTCGGCATGCTAATTACATTGCCGGTTGCCAAATTGAATTATCTCTTATAGTTTCCGAGATATGGACTATCGATAATTTACACCTTAGGCTCTGCTTCTAACTTGGGCCCAAATTGTAAAATGGTCTTACCTATTGGCGATTTCGTTCCAATTCACATTCCAAGTAATATTCGGCATGCTAATTGCATTGCCGGTTGCCAAATTGCATTATCTCTTATAGTTTCCGAGATATGGACTATCGATAATTTACACCTTAGGCTCTGCTTCTAACTTGGGCCCAAATTGTAAAATGGTCTTATCTATTGGCGATTTCGTTCCAATTCACATTCCAAGTAATATTCGGCATGCTAATTACATTGCCGGTTGCCAAATTGCATTATCTCTTATAGTTTCCGAGATATGGACTATCGATAATTTACACCTTAGGCTCTGCTTCTAACTTGGGCCCAAATTGTAAAATGGTTTTATCTATTGGCGATTTCGTTCCAATTCACATTCCAAGTAATATTCGGCATGCTAATTACATTGCCGGTTGCCAAATTGCATTAACTCTTATAGATTCCGAGATATGGACTATCGATTATTTACACCTTAGGCTCTGCTTCTAACTTGGGCCCAAATTGTAAAATGGTCTTATCTATTGGCGATTTCGTTCCAATTCACATTCCAAGTAATATTCGGCATGCTAATTACATTGCCGGTTGCCAAATTGCATTATCTCTTATAGTTTCCGAGATATGGACTATCGATAATTTACACCTTAGGCTCTGCTTCTAACTTGGGCCCAAATTGTAAAATGGTCTTATCTATTGGCGATTTCGTTCCAATTCACATTCCAAGTAATAGTCGGCATGCTAATTACATTGCCGGTTGCCAAATTGCATTAACTCTTATAGTTTCCGAGATATGGACTATCGATAATTTACACCTTAGGCTCTGCTTCTAACTTGGGCCCAAATTGTAAAGTGGTCTTATCTATTGGCGATTTCGTTCCAATTCACATTCCAAGTAATATTCGGCATGCTAATTACATTGCCGGTTGCCAAATTGCATTAACTCTTATAGTTTCCGAGATATGGACTATCGATAATTTACACCTTAGGCTCTGCTTCTAACTTGGGCCCAAATTGTAAAATGGTCTTATCTATTGGCGATTTCGTTCCAATTCACATTCCAAGTAATATTCGGCATGCTAATTACATTGCCGGTTGCCAAATTGCATTATCTCTTATAGTTTCCGAGATATGGACTATCGATAATTTACACCTTAGGCTCTGCTTCTAACTTGGGCCCAAATTGTAAAGTGGTCTTATCTATTGGCGATTTCGTTCCAATTCACATTCCAAGTAATATTCGGCATGCTAATTACATTGCCGGTTGCCAAATTGAATTATCTCTTATAGTTTCCGAGATATGGACTATCGATAATTTACACCTTAGGCTCTGCTTCTAACTTGGGCCCAAATTGTAAAATGGTCTTACCTATTGGCGATTTCGTTCCAATTCACATTCCAAGTAATATTCGGCATGCTAATTGCATTGCCGGTTGCCAAATTGCATTATCTCTTATAGTTTCCGAGATATGGACTATCGATAATTTACACCTTAGGCTCTGCTTCTAACTTGGGCCCAAATTGTAAAATGGTCTTATCTATTGGCGATTTCGTTCCAATTCACATTCCAAGTAATATTCGGCATGCTAATTACATTGCCGGTTGCCAAATTGCATTATCTCTTATAGTTTCCGAGATATGGACTATCGATAATTTACACCTTAGGCTCTGCTTCTAACTTGGGCCCAAATTGTAAAATGGTCTTATCTATTGGCGATTTCGTTCCAATTCACATTCCAAGTAATATTCGGCATGCTAATTACATTGCCGGTTGCCAAATTGCATTAACTCTTATAGTTTCCGAGATATGGACTATCGATAATTTACACCTTAGGCTCTGCTTCTAACTTGGGCCCAAATTGTAAAATGGTCTTATCTATTGGCGATTTCGTTCTAATTCACATTCCAAGTAATATTCGGCATGCTCATTACATTGCCGGTTGCCAAATTGCATTATCTCTTATAGTTTCCGAGATATGGACTATCGATAATTTACACCTTAGGCTCTGCTTCTAACTTGGGCCCAAATTGTAAAATGGTCTTATCTATTGGCGATTTCGTTCCAATTCACATTCCAAGTAATATTCGGCATGCTAATTACATTGCCGGTTGCCAAATTGCATTATCTCTTATAGTTTCCGAGATATGGACTATCGATAATTTACACCTTAGGCTCTGCTTCTAACTTGGGCCCAAATTGTAAAGTGGTCTTATCTATTGGCGATTTCGTTCCAATTCACATTCCAAGTAATATTCGGCATGCTAATTACATTGCCGGTTGCCAAATTGAATTATCTCTTATAGTTTCCGAGATATGGACTATCGATAATTTACACCTTAGGCTCTGCTTCTAACTTGGGCCCAAATTGTAAAATGGTCTTACCTATTGGCGATTTCGTTCCAATTCACATTCCAAGTAATATTCGGCATGCTAATTGCATTGCCGGTTGCCAAATTGCATTATCTCTTATAGTTTCCGAGATATGGACTATCGATAATTTACACCTTAGGCTCTGCTTCTAACTTGGGCCCAAATTGTAAAATGGTCTTATCTATTGGCGATTTCGTTCCAATTCACATTCCAAGTAATATTCGGCATGCTAATTACATTGCCGGTTGCCAAATTGCATTATCTCTTATAGTTTCCGAGATATGGACTATCGATAATTTACACCTTAGGCTCTGCTTCTAACTTGGGCCCAAATTGTAAAATGGTTTTATCTATTGGCGATTTCGTTCCAATTCACATTCCAAGTAATATTCGGCATGCTAATTACATTGCCGGTTGCCAAATTGCATTAACTCTTATAGATTCCGAGATATGGACTATCGATTATTTACACCTTAGGCTCTGCTTCTAACTTGGGCCCAAATTGTAAAATGGTCTTATCTATTGGCGATTTCGTTCCAATTCACATTCCAAGTAATATTCGGCATGCTAATTACATTGCCGGTTGCCAAATTGCATTATCTCTTATAGTTTCCGAGATATGGACTATCGATAATTTACACCTTAGGCTCTGCTTCTAACTTGGGCCCAAATTGTAAAATGGTCTTATCTATTGGCGATTTCGTTCCAATTCACATTCCAAGTAATAGTCGGCATGCTAATTACATTGCCGGTTGCCAAATTGCATTAACTCTTATAGTTTCCGAGATATGGACTATCGATAATTTACACCTTAGGCTCTGCTTCTAACTTGGGCCCAAATTGTAAAATGGTCTTATCTATTGGCGATTTCGTTCCAATTCACATTCCAAGTAATATTCGGCATGCTAATTACATTGCCGGTTGCCAAATTGCATTATCTCTTATAGTTTCCGAGATATGGACTATCGATAATTTACACCTTAGGCTCTGCTTCTAACTTGGGCCCAAATTGTAAAATGGTCTTATCTATTGGCGATTTCGTTCCAATTCACATTCCAAGTAATATTCGGCATGCTAATTACATTGCCGGTTGCCAAATTGCATTATCTCTTATAGTTTCCGAGATATGGACTATCGATAATTTACACTTTAGGCTCTGCTTCTAACTTGGGCCCAAATTGTAAAATGGTCTTATCTATTGGCGATTTCGTTCCAATTCACATTCCAAGTAATATTCGGCATGCTAATTACATTGCCGGTTGCCAAATTGCATTATCTCTTATAGTTTCCGAGATATGGACTATCGATAATTTACACCTTAGGCTCTGCTTCTAACTTGGGCCCAAATCGTAAAATGGTCTTATCTATTGGCGATTTCGTTCCAATTCACATTCCAAGTAATATTCGGCATGCTAATTACATTGCCGGTTGCCAAATTGCATTATCTCTTATAGTTTCCGAGATATGGACTATCGATAATTTACACCTTAGGCTCTGCTTCTAACTTGGGCCCAAATTGTAAAATGGTCTTATCTATTGGCGATTTCGTTCCAATTCTCATTCCAAGTAATATTCGGCATGCTAATTACATTGCCGGTTGCCAAATTGCATTATCTCTTATAGTTTCCGAGATATGGACTATCGATAATTTACACCTTAGGCTCTGCTTCTAACTTGGGCCCAAATTGTAAAATGGTCTTATCTATTGGCGATTTCGTTCCAATTAACATTCCAAGTAATATTCGGCATGCTAATTACATTGCCGGTTGCCAAATTGCATTATCTCTTATAGTTTCCGAGATATGGACTATCGATAATTTACACCTTAGGCTCTGCTTCTAACTTGGGCCCAAATTGTAAAATGGTCTTATCTATTGGCAATTTCGTTCCAATTCACATTCCAAGTAATATTCGGCATGCTAATTAAATTGCCGGTTGCCAAATTGCATTATCTCTTATAGTTTCCGAGATATGGACTATCGATAATTTACACCTTAGGCTCTGCTTCTAACTTGGGCCCAAATTGTAAAATGGTCTTATCTATTGGCGATTTCGTTCCAATTCACACTCCAAGTAATATTC
This sequence comes from Rhynchophorus ferrugineus, assembly GCF_030347505.1. NCBI lineage: Eukaryota > Metazoa > Arthropoda > Insecta > Coleoptera > Curculionidae > Rhynchophorus > Rhynchophorus ferrugineus. The sequence goes on from NW_027472841.1 coordinate 161,462, forward strand.
GGCATGCTAATTACATTGCCGGTTGCGAAATTGCATTATCTCTTATAGTTTCCGAGATATGGACTATCGATAATTTACACCTTAGGCTCTGCTTCTAACTTGGGCCCAAATTGTAAAATGGTCTTATCTATTGGCGATTTCGTTCCAATTCACATTCCAAGTAATATTCGGCATGCTAATTACATTGCCGGTTGCCAAATTGCATTATCTCTTATAGTTTCCGAGATATGGACTATCGATAATTTACACCTTAGGCTCTGCTTCTAACTTGGGCCCAAATTGTAAAATGGTCTTATCTATTGGCGATTTCGTTCCAATTCACATTCCAAGTAATATTCGGCATGCTAATTACATTGCCGGTTGCCAAATTGCATTATCTCTTATAGTTTCCGAGATATGGACTATCGATAATTTACACCTTAGGCTCTGCTTCTAACTTGGGCCCAAATTGTAAAATGGTCTTATCTATTGGCGATTTCGTCCCAATTCACATTCCAAGTGATATTCGGCATGCTAATTACATTGCCGGTTGCGAAATTGCATTATCTCTTATAGTTTCCGAGATATGGACTATCAATAATTTACACCTTAGGCTCTGCTGCTAACTTGGGCCCAAATTGTAAAATGGTCTTATCTATTGGCGATTTCGTTCCAATTCACATTCCAAGTAATATTCGGCATGCTAATTACATTGCCGGTTGCCAAATTGCATTATCTCTTATAGTTTCCGAGATATGGACTATCGATAATTTACACCTTAGGCTCTGCTTCTAACTTGGGCCCAAATTGTAAAATGGTCTTATCTATTGGCGATTTCGTTCCAATTCACATTCCAAGTAATATTCGGCATGCTAATTACATTGCCGGTTGCCAAATTGAATTATCTCTTATAGTTTCCGAGATATGGACTATCGATAATTTACACCTTAGGCTCTGCTTCTAACTTGGGCCCAAATTGTAAAATGGTCTTACCTATTGGCGATTTCGTTCCAATTCACATTCCAAGTAATATTCGGCATGCTAATTACATTGCCGGTTGCCAAATTGCATTATCTCTTATAGTTTCCGAGATATGGACTATCGATAATTTACACCTTAGGCTCTGCTTCTAACTTGGGCCCAAATTGTAAAATGGTCGAACTATTGGCGATTTCGTTCCAATTCACATTCCAAGTAATATTCGGCATGCTAATTACATTGCCGGTTGCCAAATTGCATTATCTCTTATAGTTTCCGAGATATGGACTATCGATAATTTACACCTTAGGCTCTGCTTCTAACTTGGGCCCAAATTGTAAAATGGTCTTATCTATTGGCGATTTCGTCCCAATTCACATTCCAAGTGATATTCGGCATGCTAATTACATTGCCGGTTGCGAAATTGCATTATCTCTTATAGTTTCCGAGATATGGACTATCAATAATTTACACCTTAGGCTCTGCTTCTAACTTGGGCCCAAATTGTAAAATGGTCTTATCTATTGACAATTTCGTTCCAATTCACATTCCAAGTAATATTCGGCATGCTAATTACATTGCCGGTTGCCAAATTGCATTATCTCTTATAGTTTCCGAGATATGGACTATCGATAATTTACACCTTAGGCTCTGCTTCTAACTTGGGCCCAAATTGTAAAATCGTCTTATCTATTGGCGATTTCGTTCTAATTCACATTCCATGTAATATTCGGCATGCTAATTACATTGCCGGTTGCCAAATTGCATTATCTCTTATAGTTTCCGAGATATGGACTATCGATAATTTACACCTTAGGCTCTGCTTCTAACTTGGGCCCAAATTGTAAAATGGTCTTATCTATTGGCGATTTCGTTCCAATTCACACTCCAAGTAATATTCGGCATGCTAATTACATTGCCGGTTGCGAAATTGCTTTATCTCTTATAGTTTCCGAGATATGGACTATCGATAATTTACACCTTAGGCTCTGCTTCTAACTTGGGCCCAAATTGTAAAATGGTCTTCTCTATTGGCGATTTCGTCCCAATTCACATTCCCAGTAATATTCGGCATGCTAATTACATTGCCGTTTGCGAAATTGCATTATCTCTTATAGTTTCAGAGATATGGACTATCGATAATTTACACCTTAGGCTCTGCTTCTAACTTGGGCCCAAATTGTAAAATGGTCTTATCTATTGGCGATTTCGTTCCAATTCACATTCCAAGTAATATTCGGCATGCTAATTACATTGCCGGTTGCCAAATTGCATTATCTCTTATAGTTTCCGAGATATGGACTATCGATAATTTACACCTTAGGCTCTGCTTCTAACTTGGGCCCAAATTGTAAAATGGTCTTATCTATTGGCGATTTCGTCCCAATTCACATTCCAAGTGATATTCGGCATGCTAATTACATTGCCGGTTGCGAAATTGCATTATCTCTTATAGTTTCCGAGATATGGACTATCAATAATTTACACCTTAGGCTCTGCTTCTAACTTGGGCCCAAATTGTAAAATGGTCTTATCTATTGGCGATTTCGTTCCAATTCACATTCCAAGTAATATTCGGCATGCTAATTACATTGCCGGTTGCCAAATTGCATTATCTCATATAGTTTCCGAGATATGGACTATCGATAATTTACACCTTAGGCTCTGCTTCTAACTTGGGCCCAAATTGTAAAATGGTCTTATCTATTGGCGATTTCGTTCCAATTCACATTCCAAGTAATATTCGGCATGCTAATTACATTGCCGGTTGCCAAATTGCATTATCTCTTATAGTTTCCGAGATATGGACTATCGATAATTTACACCTTAGGCTCTGCTTCTAACTTGGGCCCAAATTGTAAAATGGTCTTATCTATTGGCGATTTCGTTCCAATTCACACTCCAAGTAATATTCGGCATGCTAATTACATTGCCGGTTGCGAAATTGCATTATCTCTTATAGTTTCCGAGATATGGACTATCGATAATTTACACCTTAGGCTCTGCTTCTAACTTGGGCCCAAATTGTAAAATGGTCTTATCTATTGGCGATTTCGTTCCAATTCACATTCCAAGTAATATTCGGCATGCTAATTACATTGCCGGTTGCCAAATTGCATTATCTCTTATAGTTTCCGAGATATGGACTATCGATAATTTACACCTTAGGCTCTGCTTCTAACTTGGGCCCAAATTGTAAAATGGTCTTCTCTATTGGCGATTTCGTCCCAATTCACATTCCAAGTAATATTCGGCATGCTAATTACATTGCCGTTTGCGAAATTGCATTATCTCTTATAGTTTCAGAGATATGGACTATCGATAATTTACACCTTAGGCTCTGCTTCTAACTTGGGCCCAAATTGTAAAATGGTCTTATCTATTGGCGATTTCGTTCCAATTCACATTCCAAGTAATATTCGGCATGCTAATTACATTGCCGGTTGCCAAATTGCATTATCTCTTATAGTTTCCGAGATATGGACTATCGATAATTTACACCTTAGGCTCTGCTTCTAACTTGGGCCCAAATTGTAAAATGGTCTTATCTATTGGCGATTTCGTTCCAATTCACATTCCAAGTAATATTCGGCATGCTAATTACATTGCCGGTTGCCAAATTGCATTAACTCTTATAGTTTCCGAGATATGGACTATCGATAATTTACACCTTAGGCTCTGCTTCTAACTTGGGCCCAAATTGTAAAATGGTCTTATCTATTGGCGATTTCGTTCCAATTCACATTCCAAGTAATATTCGGCATGCTAATTACATTGCCGGTTGCCAAATTGCATTATCTCTTATAGTTTCCGAGATATGGACTATCGATAATTTACACCATAGGCTCTGCTTCTAACTTGGGCCCAAATTGTAAAATGGTCTTATCTATTGGCGATTTCGTTCCAATTCACATTCCAAGTAATATTCGGCATGCTAATTACATTGCCGGTTGCCAAATTGCATTATCTCTTATAGTTTCCGAGATATGGACTATCGATAATTTACACCTTAGGCTCTGCTTCTAACTTGGGCCCAAATTGTAAAATGGTCTTATCTATTGGCGATTTCGTTCCAATTCACATTCCAAGTAATATTCGGCATGCTAATTACATTGCCGGTTGCCAAATTGCATTATCTCTTATAGTTTCCGTGATATGGACTATCAATAATTTACACTTTAGGCTCTGCTTCTAACTAGGGCCCAAATTGTAAAATGGTCTTATCTATTGGCGATTTCATTCCAATTCACATTCCAAGTAATATTCGGCATGCTAATTACATTGCCGGTTGCGAAATTGCATTATCTCTTATAGTTTCCGAGATATGGACTATCAATAATTTACACCTTAGGCTCTGCTTCTAACTTGGGCCCAAATTGTAAAATGGTCTTATCTATTGGCGATTTCGTTCCAATTCACATTCCAAGTAATATTCGGCATGCTAATTACATTGCCGGTTGCCAAATTGCATTATCTCTTATAGTTTCCGAGATATGGACTATCGATAATTTACACCTTAGGCTCTGCTTCTAACTTGGGCCCAAATCGTAAAATGGTCTTATCTATTGGCGATTTCGTTCCAATTCACATTCCAAGTAATATTCGGCATGCTAATTACATTGCCGGTTGCCAAATTGCATTATCTCTTATAGTTTCCGAGATATGGACTATCGATAATTTACACCTTAGGCTCTGCTTCTAACTTGGGCCCAAATTGTAAAATGGTCTTATCTATTGGCGATTTCGTTCCAATTCTCATTCCAAGTAATATTCGGCATGCTAATTACATTGCCGGTTGCCAAATTGCATTATCTCTTATAGTTTCCGAGATATGGACTATCGATAATTTACACCTTAATCTCTGCTTCTAACTTGGGCCCAAATTGTAAAATGGTCTTATCTATTGGCGATTTCGTTCCAATTCACATTCCAGGTAATATTCGGCATGCTAATTACATTGCCGGTTGCCAAATTGCATTATCTCTTATAGTTTCCGAGATATGGACTATCGATAATTTACACCTTAGGCTCTGCTTCTAACTTGGGCCCAAATTGTAAAATGGTCTTATCTATTGGCGATTTCGTTCCAATTCACATTCCAAGTAATATTCGGCATGCTAATTACATTGCCGGTTGCCAAATTGCATTATCTCTTATAGTTTCCGAGATATGGACTATCGATAATTTACACCTTAGGCTCTGCTTCTAACTTGGGCCCAAATTGTAAAATGGTCTTATCTATTGGCGATTTCGTTCCAATTAACATTCCAAGTAATATTCGGCATGCTAATTACATTGCCGGTTGCCAAATTGCATTATCTCTTATAGTTTCCGAGATATGGACTATCGATAATTTACACCTTAGGCTCTGCTTCTAACTTGGGCCCAAATTGTAAAATGGTCTTATCTATTGGCAATTTCGTTCCAATTCACATTCCAAGTAATATTCGGCATGCTAATTAAATTGCCGGTTGCCAAATTGCATTATCTCTTATAGTTTCCGAGATATGGACTATCGATAATTTACACCTTAGGCTCTGCTTCTAACTTGGGCCCAAATTGTAAAATGGTCTTATCTATTGGCGATTTCGTTCCAATTCACACTCCAAGTAATATTCGGCATGCTAATTACATTGCCGGTTGCGAAATTGCATTATCTCTTATAGTTTCCGAGATATGGACTATCGATAATTTACACCTTAGGCTCTGCTTCTAACTTGGGCCCAAATTGTAAAATGGTCTTATCTATTGGCGATTTCGTTCCAATTCACATTCCAAGTAATATTCGGCATGCTAATTACATTGCCGGTTGCCAAATTGCATTATCTCTTATAGTTTCCGAGATATGGACTATCGATAATTTACACCTTAGGCTCTGCTTCTAACTTGGGCCCAAATTGTAAAATGGTCTTATCTATTGGCGATTTCGTTCCAATTCACATTCCAAGTAATATTCGGCATGCTAATTACATTGCCGGTTGCCAAATTGCATTATCTCTTATAGTTTCCGAGATATGGACTATCGATAATTTACACCTTAGGCTCTGCTTCTAACTTGGGCCCAAATTGTAAAATGGTCTTATCTATTGGCGATTTCGTCCCAATTCACATTCCAAGTGATATTCGGCATGCTAATTACATTGCCGGTTGCGAAATTGCATTATCTCTTATAGTTTCCGAGATATGGACTATCAATAATTTACACCTTAGGCTCTGCTGCTAACTTGGGCCCAAATTGTAAAATGGTCTTATCTATTGGCGATTTCGTTCCAATTCACATTCCAAGTAATATTCGGCATGCTAATTACATTGCCGGTTGCCAAATTGCATTATCTCTTATAGTTTCCGAGATATGGACTATCGATAATTTACACCTTAGGCTCTGCTTCTAACTTGGGCCCAAATTGTAAAATGGTCTTATCTATTGGCGATTTCGTTCCAATTCACATTCCAAGTAATATTCGGCATGCTAATTACATTGCCGGTTGCCAAATTGAATTATCTCTTATAGTTTCCGAGATATGGACTATCGATAATTTACACCTTAGGCTCTGCTTCTAACTTGGGCCCAAATTGTAAAATGGTCTTACCTATTGGCGATTTCGTTCCAATTCACATTCCAAGTAATATTCGGCATGCTAATTACATTGCCGGTTGCCAAATTGCATTATCTCTTATAGTTTCCGAGATATGGACTATCGATAATTTACACCTTAGGCTCTGCTTCTAACTTGGGCCCAAATTGTAAAATGGTCGAACTATTGGCGATTTCGTTCCAATTCACATTCCAAGTAATATTCGGCATGCTAATTACATTGCCGGTTGCCAAATTGCATTATCTCTTATAGTTTCCGAGATATGGACTATCGATAATTTACACCTTAGGCTCTGCTTCTAACTTGGGCCCAAATTGTAAAATGGTCTTATCTATTGGCGATTTCGTCCCAATTCACATTCCAAGTGATATTCGGCATGCTAATTACATTGCCGGTTGCGAAATTGCATTATCTCTTATAGTTTCCGAGATATGGACTATCAATAATTTACACCTTAGGCTCTGCTTCTAACTTGGGCCCAAATTGTAAAATGGTCTTATCTATTGACAATTTCGTTCCAATTCACATTCCAAGTAATATTCGGCATGCTAATTACATTGCCGGTTGCCAAATTGCATTATCTCTTATAGTTTCCGAGATATGGACTATCGATAATTTACACCTTAGGCTCTGCTTCTAACTTGGGCCCAAATTGTAAAATCGTCTTATCTATTGGCGATTTCGTTCTAATTCACATTCCATGTAATATTCGGCATGCTAATTACATTGCCGGTTGCCAAATTGCATTATCTCTTATAGTTTCCGAGATATGGACTATCGATAATTTACACCTTAGGCTCTGCTTCTAACTTGGGCCCAAATTGTAAAATGGTCTTATCTATTGGCGATTTCGTTCCAATTCACACTCCAAGTAATATTCGGCATGCTAATTACATTGCCGGTTGCGAAATTGCTTTATCTCTTATAGTTTCCGAGATATGGACTATCGATAATTTACACCTTAGGCTCTGCTTCTAACTTGGGCCCAAATTGTAAAATGGTCTTCTCTATTGGCGATTTCGTCCCAATTCACATTCCCAGTAATATTCGGCATGCTAATTACATTGCCGTTTGCGAAATTGCATTATCTCTTATAGTTTCAGAGATATGGACTATCGATAATTTACACCTTAGGCTCTGCTTCTAACTTGGGCCCAAATTGTAAAATGGTCTTATCTATTGGCGATTTCGTTCCAATTCACATTCCAAGTAATATTCGGCATGCTAATTACATTGCCGGTTGCCAAATTGCATTATCTCTTATAGTTTCCGAGATATGGACTATCGATAATTTACACCTTAGGCTCTGCTTCTAACTTGGGCCCAAATTGTAAAATGGTCTTATCTATTGGCGATTTCGTCCCAATTCACATTCCAAGTGATATTCGGCATGCTAATTACATTGCCGGTTGCGAAATTGCATTATCTCTTATAGTTTCCGAGATATGGACTATCAATAATTTACACCTTAGGCTCTGCTTCTAACTTGGGCCCAAATTGTAAAATGGTCTTATCTATTGGCGATTTCGTTCCAATTCACATTCCAAGTAATATTCGGCATGCTAATTACATTGCCGGTTGCCAAATTGCATTATCTCATATAGTTTCCGAGATATGGACTATCGATAATTTACACCTTAGGCTCTGCTTCTAACTTGGGCCCAAATTGTAAAATGGTCTTATCTATTGGCGATTTCGTTCCAATTCACATTCCAAGTAATATTCGGCATGCTAATTACATTGCCGGTTGCCAAATTGCATTATCTCTTATAGTTTCCGAGATATGGACTATCGATAATTTACACCTTAGGCTCTGCTTCTAACTTGGGCCCAAATTGTAAAATGGTCTTATCTATTGGCGATTTCGTTCCAATTCACACTCCAAGTAATATTCGGCATGCTAATTACATTGCCGGTTGCGAAATTGCATTATCTCTTATAGTTTCCGAGATATGGACTATCGATAATTTACACCTTAGGCTCTGCTTCTAACTTGGGCCCAAATTGTAAAATGGTCTTATCTATTGGCGATTTCGTTCCAATTCACATTCCAAGTAATATTCGGCATGCTAATTACATTGCCGGTTGCCAAATTGCATTATCTCTTATAGTTTCCGAGATATGGACTATCGATAATTTACACCTTAGGCTCTGCTTCTAACTTGGGCCCAAATTGTAAAATGGTCTTCTCTATTGGCGATTTCGTCCCAATTCACATTCCAAGTAATATTCGGCATGCTAATTACATTGCCGTTTGCGAAATTGCATTATCTCTTATAGTTTCAGAGATATGGACTATCGATAATTTACACCTTAGGCTCTGCTTCTAACTTGGGCCCAAATTGTAAAATGGTCTTATCTATTGGCGATTTCGTTCCAATTCACATTCCAAGTAATATTCGGCATGCTAATTACATTGCCGGTTGCCAAATTGCATTATCTCTTATAGTTTCCGAGATATGGACTATCGATAATTTACACCTTAGGCTCTGCTTCTAACTTGGGCCCAAATTGTAAAATGGTCTTATCTATTGGCGATTTCGTTCTAATTCACATTCCAAGTAATATTCGGCATGCTCATTACATTGCCGGTTGCCAAATTGCATTATCTCTTATAGTTTCCGAGATATGGACTATCGATAATTTACACCTTAGGCTCTGCTTCTAACTTGGGCCCAAATTGTAAAATGGTCTTATCTATTGGCGATTTCGTTCCAATTCACATTCCAAGTAATATTCGGCATGCTAATTACATTGCCGGTTGCCAAATTGCATTATCTCTTATAGTTTCCGAGATATGGACTATCGATAATTTACACCTTAGGCTCTGCTTCTAACTTGGGCCCAAATTGTAAAGTGGTCTTATCTATTGGCGATTTCGTTCCAATTCACATTCCAAGTAATATTCGGCATGCTAATTACATTGCCGGTTGCCAAATTGAATTATCTCTTATAGTTTCCGAGATATGGACTATCGATAATTTACACCTTAGGCTCTGCTTCTAACTTGGGCCCAAATTGTAAAATGGTCTTACCTATTGGCGATTTCGTTCCAATTCACATTCCAAGTAATATTCGGCATGCTAATTGCATTGCCGGTTGCCAAATTGCATTATCTCTTATAGTTTCCGAGATATGGACTATCGATAATTTACACCTTAGGCTCTGCTTCTAACTTGGGCCCAAATTGTAAAATGGTCTTATCTATTGGCGATTTCGTTCCAATTCACATTCCAAGTAATATTCGGCATGCTAATTACATTGCCGGTTGCCAAATTGCATTATCTCTTATAGTTTCCGAGATATGGACTATCGATAATTTACACCTTAGGCTCTGCTTCTAACTTGGGCCCAAATTGTAAAATGGTTTTATCTATTGGCGATTTCGTTCCAATTCACATTCCAAGTAATATTCGGCATGCTAATTACATTGCCGGTTGCCAAATTGCATTAACTCTTATAGATTCCGAGATATGGACTATCGATTATTTACACCTTAGGCTCTGCTTCTAACTTGGGCCCAAATTGTAAAATGGTCTTATCTATTGGCGATTTCGTTCCAATTCACATTCCAAGTAATATTCGGCATGCTAATTACATTGCCGGTTGCCAAATTGCATTATCTCTTATAGTTTCCGAGATATGGACTATCGATAATTTACACCTTAGGCTCTGCTTCTAACTTGGGCCCAAATTGTAAAATGGTCTTATCTATTGGCGATTTCGTTCCAATTCACATTCCAAGTAATAGTCGGCATGCTAATTACATTGCCGGTTGCCAAATTGCATTAACTCTTATAGTTTCCGAGATATGGACTATCGATAATTTACACCTTAGGCTCTGCTTCTAACTTGGGCCCAAATTGTAAAATGGTCTTATCTATTGGCGATTTCGTTCCAATTCACATTCCAAGTAATATTCGGCATGCTAATTACATTGCCGGTTGCCAAATTGCATTATCTCTTATAGTTTCCGAGATATGGACTATCGATAATTTACACCTTAGGCTCTGCTTCTAACTTGGGCCCAAATTGTAAAATGGTCTTATCTATTGGCGATTTCGTTCCAATTCACATTCCAAGTAATATTCGGCATGCTAATTACATTGCCGGTTGCCAAATTGCATTATCTCTTATAGTTTCCGAGATATGGACTATCGATAATTTACACTTTAGGCTCTGCTTCTAACTTGGGCCCAAATTGTAAAATGGTCTTATCTATTGGCGATTTCGTTCCAATTCACATTCCAAGTAATATTCGGCATGCTAATTACATTGCCGGTTGCCAAATTGCATTATCTCTTATAGTTTCCGAGATATGGACTATCGATAATTTACACCTTAGGCTCTGCTTCTAACTTGGGCCCAAATCGTAAAATGGTCTTATCTATTGGCGATTTCGTTCCAATTCACATTCCAAGTAATATTCGGCATGCTAATTACATTGCCGGTTGCCAAATTGCATTATCTCTTATAGTTTCCGAGATATGGACTATCGATAATTTACACCTTAGGCTCTGCTTCTAACTTGGGCCCAAATTGTAAAATGGTCTTATCTATTGGCGATTTCGTTCCAATTCTCATTCCAAGTAATATTCGGCATGCTAATTACATTGCCGGTTGCCAAATTGCATTATCTCTTATAGTTTCCGAGATATGGACTATCGATAATTTACACCTTAGGCTCTGCTTCTAACTTGGGCCCAAATTGTAAAATGGTCTTATCTATTGGCGATTTCGTTCCAATTAACATTCCAAGTAATATTCGGCATGCTAATTACATTGCCGGTTGCCAAATTGCATTATCTCTTATAGTTTCCGAGATATGGACTATCGATAATTTACACCTTAGGCTCTGCTTCTAACTTGGGCCCAAATTGTAAAATGGTCTTATCTATTGGCAATTTCGTTCCAATTCACATTCCAAGTAATATTCGGCATGCTAATTAAATTGCCGGTTGCCAAATTGCATTATCTCTTATAGTTTCCGAGATATGGACTATCGATAATTTACACCTTAGGCTCTGCTTCTAACTTGGGCCCAAATTGTAAAATGGTCTTATCTATTGGCGATTTCGTTCCAATTCACACTCCAAGTAATATTCGGCATGCTAATTACATTGCCGGTTGCGAAATTGCATTATCTCTTATAGTTTCCGAGATATGGACTATCGATAATTTACACCTTAGGCTCTGCTTCTAACTTGGGCCCAAATTGTAAAATGGTCTTATCTATTGGCGATTTCGTTCCAATTCACATTCCAAGTAATATTCGGCATGCTAATTACATTGCCGGTTGCCAAATTGCATTATCTCTTATAGTTTCCGAGATATGGACTATCGATAATTTACACCTTAGGCTCTGCTTCTAACTTGGGCCCAAATTGTAAAATGGTCTTATCTATTGGCGATTTCGTTCCAATTCACATTCCAAGTAATATTCGGCATGCTAATTACATTGCCGGTTGCCAAATTGCATTATCTCTTATAGTTTCCGAGATATGGACTATCGATAATTTACACCTTAGGCTCTGCTTCTAACTTGGGCCCAAATTGTAAAATGGTCTTATCTATTGGCGATTTCGTCCCAATTCACATTCCAAGTGATATTCGGCATGCTAATTACATTGCCGGTTGCGAAATTGCATTATCTCTTATAGTTTCCGAGATATGGACTATCAATAATTTACACCTTAGGCTCTGCTGCTAACTTGGGCCCAAATTGTAAAATGGTCTTATCTATTGGCGATTTCGTTCCAATTCACATTCCAAGTAATATTCGGCATGCTAATTACATTGCCGGTTGCCAAATTGCATTATCTCTTATAGTTTCCGAGATATGGACTATCGATAATTTACACCTTAGGCTCTGCTTCTAACTTGGGCCCAAATTGTAAAATGGTCTTATCTATTGGCGATTTCGTTCCAATTCACATTCCAAGTAATATTCGGCATGCTAATTACATTGCCGGTTGCCAAATTGAATTATCTCTTATAGTTTCCGAGATATGGACTATCGATAATTTACACCTTAGGCTCTGCTTCTAACTTGGGCCCAAATTGTAAAATGGTCTTACCTATTGGCGATTTCGTTCCAATTCACATTCCAAGTAATATTCGGCATGCTAATTACATTGCCGGTTGCCAAATTGCATTATCTCTTATAGTTTCCGAGATATGGACTATCGATAATTTACACCTTAGGCTCTGCTTCTAACTTGGGCCCAAATTGTAAAATGGTCGAACTATTGGCGATTTCGTTCCAATTCACATTCCAAGTAATATTCGGCATGCTAATTACATTGCCGGTTGCCAAATTGCATTATCTCTTATAGTTTCCGAGATATGGACTATCGATAATTTACACCTTAGGCTCTGCTTCTAACTTGGGCCCAAATTGTGAAATGGTCTTATCTATTGGCGATTTCGTCCCAATTCACATTCCAAGTGATATTCGGCATGCTAATTACATTGCCGGTTGCGAAATTGCATTATCTCTTATAGTTTCCGAGATATGGACTATCAATAATTTACACCTTAGGCTCTGCTTCTAACTTGGGCCCAAATTGTAAAATGGTCTTATCTATTGACAATTTCGTTCCAATTCACATTCCAAGTAATATTCGGCATGCTAATTACATTGCCGGTTGCCAAATTGCATTATCTCTTATAGTTTCCGAGATATGGACTATCGATAATTTACACCTTAGGCTCTGCTTCTAACTTGGGCCCAAATTGTAAAATCGTCTTATCTATTGGCGATTTCGTTCTAATTCACATTCCATGTAATATTCGGCATGCTAATTACATTGCCGGTTGCCAAATTGCATTATCTCTTATAGTTTCCGAGATATGGACTATCGATAATTTACACCTTAGGCTCTGCTTCTAACTTGGGCCCAAATTGTAAAATGGTCTTATCTATTGGCGATTTCGTTCCAATTCACACTCCAAGTAATATTCGGCATGCTAATTACATTGCCGGTTGCGAAATTGCTTTATCTCTTATAGTTTCCGAGATATGGACTATCGATAATTTACACCTTAGGCTCTGCTTCTAACTTGGGCCCAAATTGTAAAATGGTCTTCTCTATTGGCGATTTCGTCCCAATTCACATTCCCAGTAATATTCGGCATGCTAATTACATTGCCGTTTGCGAAATTGCATTATCTCTTATAGTTTCAGAGATATGGACTATCGATAATTTACACCTTAGGCTCTGCTTCTAACTTGGGCCCAAATTGTAAAATGGTCTTATCTATTGGCGATTTCGTTCCAATTCACATTCCAAGTAATATTCGGCATGCTAATTACATTGCCGGTTGCCAAATTGCATTATCTCTTATAGTTTCCGAGATATGGACTATCGATAATTTACACCTTAGGCTCTGCTTCTAACTTGGGCCCAAATTGTAAAATGGTCTTATCTATTGGCGATTTCGTCCCAATTCACATTCCAAGTGATATTCGGCATGCTAATTACATTGCCGGTTGCGAAATTGCATTATCTCTTATAGTTTCCGAGATATGGACTATCAATAATTTACACCTTAGGCTCTGCTTCTAACTTGGGCCCAAATTGTAAAATGGTCTTATCTATTGGCGATTTCGTTCCAATTCACATTCCAAGTAATATTCGGCATGCTAATTACATTGCCGGTTGCCAAATTGCATTATCTCATATAGTTTCCGAGATATGGACTATCGATAATTTACACCTTAGGCTCTGCTTCTAACTTGGGCCCAAATTGTAAAATGGTCTTATCTATTGGCGATTTCGTTCCAATTCACATTCCAAGTAATATTCGGCATGCTAATTACATTGCCGGTTGCCAAATTGCATTATCTCTTATAGTTTCCGAGATATGGACTATCGATAATTTACACCTTAGGCTCTGCTTCTAACTTGGGCCCAAATTGTAAAATGGTCTTATCTATTGGCGATTTCGTTCCAATTCACACTCCAAGTAATATTCGGCATGCTAATTACATTGCCGGTTGCGAAATTGCATTATCTCTTATAGTTTCCGAGATATGGACTATCGATAATTTACACCTTAGGCTCTGCTTCTAACTTGGGCCCAAATTGTAAAATGGTCTTATCTATTGGCGATTTCGTTCCAATTCACATTCCAAGTAATATTCGGCATGCTAATTACATTGCCGGTTGCCAAATTGCATTATCTCTTATAGTTTCCGAGATATGGACTATCGATAATTTACACCTTAGGCTCTGCTTCTAACTTGGGCCCAAATTGTAAAATGGTCTTCTCTATTGGCGATTTCGTCCCAATTCACATTCCAAGTAATATTCGGCATGCTAATTACATTGCCGTTTGCGAAATTGCATTATCTCTTATAGTTTCAGAGATATGGACTATCGATAATTTACACCTTAGGCTCTGCTTCTAACTTGGGCCCAAATTGTAAAATGGTCTTATCTATTGGCGATTTCGTTCCAATTCACATTCCAAGTAATATTCGGCATGCTAATTACATTGCCGGTTGCCAAATTGCATTATCTCTTATAGTTTCCGAGATATGGACTATCGATAATTTACACCTTAGGCTCTGCTTCTAACTTGGGCCCAAATTGTAAAATGGTCTTATCTATTGGCGATTTCGTTCCAATTCACATTCCAAGTAATATTCGGCATGCTAATTACATTGCCGGTTGCCAAATTGCATTAACTCTTATAGTTTCCGAGATATGGACTATCGATAATTTACACCTTAGGCTCTGCTTCTAACTTGGGCCCAAATTGTAAAATGGTCTTATCTATTGGCGATTTCGTTCCAATTCACATTCCAAGTAATATTCGGCATGCTAATTACATTGCCGGTTGCCAAATTGCATTATCTCTTATAGTTTCCGAGATATGGACTATCGATAATTTACACCATAGGCTCTGCTTCTAACTTGGGCCCAAATTGTAAAATGGTCTTATCTATTGGCGATTTCGTTCCAATTCACATTCCAAGTAATATTCGGCATGCTAATTACATTGCCGGTTGCCAAATTGCATTATCTCTTATAGTTTCCGAGATATGGACTATCGATAATTTACACCTTAGGCTCTGCTTCTAACTTGGGCCCAAATTGTAAAATGGTCTTATCTATTGGCGATTTCGTTCCAATTCACATTCCAAGTAATATTCGGCATGCTAATTACATTGCCGGTTGCCAAATTGCATTATCTCTTATAGTTTCCGTGATATGGACTATCAATAATTTACACTTTAGGCTCTGCTTCTAACTAGGGCCCAAATTGTAAAATGGTCTTATCTATTGGCGATTTCATTCCAATTCACATTCCAAGTAATATTCGGCATGCTAATTACATTGCCGGTTGCGAAATTGCATTATCTCTTATAGTTTCCGAGATATGGACTATCAATAATTTACACCTTAGGCTCTGCTTCTAACTTGGGCCCAAATTGTAAAATGGTCTTATCTATTGGCGATTTCGTTCCAATTCACATTCCAAGTAATATTCGGCATGCTAATTACATTGCCGGTTGCCAAATTGCATTATCTCTTATAGTTTCCGAGATATGGACTATCGATAATTTACACCTTAGGCTCTGCTTCTAACTTGGGCCCAAATCGTAAAATGGTCTTATCTATTGGCGATTTCGTTCCAATTCACATTCCAAGTAATATTCGGCATGCTAATTACATTGCCGGTTGCCAAATTGCATTATCTCTTATAGTTTCCGAGATATGGACTATCGATAATTTACACCTTAGGCTCTGCTTCTAACTTGGGCCCAAATTGTAAAATGGTCTTATCTATTGGCGATTTCGTTCCAATTCTCATTCCAAGTAATATTCGGCATGCTAATTACATTGCCGGTTGCCAAATTGCATTATCTCTTATAGTTTCCGAGATATGGACTATCGATAATTTACACCTTAATCTCTGCTTCTAACTTGGGCCCAAATTGTAAAATGGTCTTATCTATTGGCGATTTCGTTCCAATTCACATTCCAGGTAATATTCGGCATGCTAATTACATTGCCGGTTGCCAAATTGCATTATCTCTTATAGTTTCCGAGATATGGACTATCGATAATTTACACCTTAGGCTCTGCTTCTAACTTGGGCCCAAATTGTAAAATGGTCTTATCTATTGGCGATTTCGTTCCAATTCACATTCCAAGTAATATTCGGCATGCTAATTACATTGCCGGTTGCCAAATTGCATTATCTCTTATAGTTTCCGAGATATGGACTATCGATAATTTACACCTTAGGCTCTGCTTCTAACTTGGGCCCAAATTGTAAAATGGTCTTATCTATTGGCGATTTCGTTCCAATTAACATTCCAAGTAATATTCGGCATGCTAATTACATTGCCGGTTGCCAAATTGCATTATCTCTTATAGTTTCCGAGATATGGACTATCGATAATTTACACCTTAGGCTCTGCTTCTAACTTGGGCCCAAATTGTAAAATGGTCTTATCTATTGGCAATTTCGTTCCAATTCACATTCCAAGTAATATTCGGCATGCTAATTAAATTGCCGGTTGCCAAATTGCATTATCTCTTATAGTTTCCGAGATATGGACTATCGATAATTTACACCTTAGGCTCTGCTTCTAACTTGGGCCCAAATTGTAAAATGGTCTTATCTATTGGCGATTTCGTTCCAATTCACACTCCAAGTAATATTCGGCATGCTAATTACATTGCCGGTTGCGAAATTGCATTATCTCTTATAGTTTCCGAGATATGGACTATCGATAATTTACACCTTAGGCTCTGCTTCTAACTTGGGCCCAAATTGTAAAATGGTCTTATCTATTGGCGATTTCGTTCCAATTCACATTCCAAGTAATATTCGGCATGCTAATTACATTGCCGGTTGCCAAATTGCATTATCTCTTATAGTTTCCGAGATATGGACTATCGATAATTTACACCTTAGGCTCTGCTTCTAACTTGGGCCCAAATTGTAAAATGGTCTTATCTATTGGCGATTTCGTTCCAATTCACATTCCAAGTAATATTCGGCATGCTAATTACATTGCCGGTTGCCAAATTGCATTATCTCTTATAGTTTCCGAGATATGGACTATCGATAATTTACACCTTAGGCTCTGCTTCTAACTTGGGCCCAAATTGTAAAATGGTCTTATCTATTGGCGATTTCGTCCCAATTCACATTCCAAGTGATATTCGGCATGCTAATTACATTGCCGGTTGCGAAATTGCATTATCTCTTATAGTTTCCGAGATATGGACTATCAATAATTTACACCTTAGGCTCTGCTGCTAACTTGGGCCCAAATTGTAAAATGGTCTTATCTATTGGCGATTTCGTTCCAATTCACATTCCAAGTAATATTCGGCATGCTAATTACATTGCCGGTTGCCAAATTGCATTATCTCTTATAGTTTCCGAGATATGGACTATCGATAATTTACACCTTAGGCTCTGCTTCTAACTTGGGCCCAAATTGTAAAATGGTCTTATCTATTGGCGATTTCGTTCCAATTCACATTCCAAGTAATATTCGGCATGCTAATTACATTGCCGGTTGCCAAATTGAATTATCTCTTATAGTTTCCGAGATATGGACTATCGATAATTTACACCTTAGGCTCTGCTTCTAACTTGGGCCCAAATTGTAAAATGGTCTTACCTATTGGCGATTTCGTTCCAATTCACATTCCAAGTAATATTCGGCATGCTAATTACATTGCCGGTTGCCAAATTGCATTATCTCTTATAGTTTCCGAGATATGGACTATCGATAATTTACACCTTAGGCTCTGCTTCTAACTTGGGCCCAAATTGTAAAATGGTCGAACTATTGGCGATTTCGTTCCAATTCACATTCCAAGTAATATTCGGCATGCTAATTACATTGCCGGTTGCCAAATTGCATTATCTCTTATAGTTTCCGAGATATGGACTATCGATAATTTACACCTTAGGCTCTGCTTCTAACTTGGGCCCAAATTGTAAAATGGTCTTATCTATTGGCGATTTCGTCCCAATTCACATTCCAAGTGATATTCGGCATGCTAATTACATTGCCGGTTGCGAAATTGCATTATCTCTTATAGTTTCCGAGATATGGACTATCAATAATTTACACCTTAGGCTCTGCTTCTAACTTGGGCCCAAATTGTAAAATGGTCTTATCTATTGACAATTTCGTTCCAATTCACATTCCAAGTAATATTCGGCATGCTAATTACATTGCCGGTTGCCAAATTGCATTATCTCTTATAGTTTCCGAGATATGGACTATCGATAATTTACACCTTAGGCTCTGCTTCTAACTTGGGCCCAAATTGTAAAATCGTCTTATCTATTGGCGATTTCGTTCTAATTCACATTCCATGTAATATTCGGCATGCTAATTACATTGCCGGTTGCCAAATTGCATTATCTCTTATAGTTTCCGAGATATGGACTATCGATAATTTACACCTTAGGCTCTGCTTCTAACTTGGGCCCAAATTGTAAAATGGTCTTATCTATTGGCGATTTCGTTCCAATTCACACTCCAAGTAATATTCGGCATGCTAATTACATTGCCGGTTGCGAAATTGCTTTATCTCTTATAGTTTCCGAGATATGGACTATCGATAATTTACACCTTAGGCTCTGCTTCTAACTTGGGCCCAAATTGTAAAATGGTCTTCTCTATTGGCGATTTCGTCCCAATTCACATTCCCAGTAATATTCGGCATGCTAATTACATTGCCGTTTGCGAAATTGCATTATCTCTTATAGTTTCAGAGATATGGACTATCGATAATTTACACCTTAGGCTCTGCTTCTAACTTGGGCCCAAATTGTAAAATGGTCTTATCTATTGGCGATTTCGTTCCAATTCACATTCCAAGTAATATTCGGCATGCTAATTACATTGCCGGTTGCCAAATTGCATTATCTCTTATAGTTTCCGAGATATGGACTATCGATAATTTACACCTTAGGCTCTGCTTCTAACTTGGGCCCAAATTGTAAAATGGTCTTATCTATTGGCGATTTCGTCCCAATTCACATTCCAAGTGATATTCGGCATGCTAATTACATTGCCGGTTGCGAAATTGCATTATCTCTTATAGTTTCCGAGATATGGACTATCAATAATTTACACCTTAGGCTCTGCTTCTAACTTGGGCCCAAATTGTAAAATGGTCTTATCTATTGGCGATTTCGTTCCAATTCACATTCCAAGTAATATTCGGCATGCTAATTACATTGCCGGTTGCCAAATTGCATTATCTCATATAGTTTCCGAGATATGGACTATCGATAATTTACACCTTAGGCTCTGCTTCTAACTTGGGCCCAAATTGTAAAATGGTCTTATCTATTGGCGATTTCGTTCCAATTCACATTCCAAGTAATATTCGGCATGCTAATTACATTGCCGGTTGCCAAATTGCATTATCTCTTATAGTTTCCGAGATATGGACTATCGATAATTTACACCTTAGGCTCTGCTTCTAACTTGGGCCCAAATTGTAAAATGGTCTTATCTATTGGCGATTTCGTTCCAATTCACACTCCAAGTAATATTCGGCATGCTAATTACATTGGAGGTTGCGAAATTGCATTATCTCTTATAGTTTCCGAGATATGGACTATCGATAATTTACACCTTAGGCTCTGCTTCTAACTTGGGCCCAAATTGTAAAATGGTCTTATCTATTGGCGATTTCGTTCCAATTCACATTCCAAGTAATATTCGGCATGCTAATTACATTGCCGGTTGCCAAATTGCATTATCTCTTATAGTTTCCGAGATATGGACTATCGATAATTTACACCTTAGGCTCTGCTTCTAACTTGGGCCCAAATTGTAAAATGGTCTTCTCTATTGGCGATTTCGTCCCAATTCACATTCCAAGTAATATTCGGCATGCTAATTACATTGCCGTTTGCGAAATTGCATTATCTCTTATAGTTTCAGAGATATGGACTATCGATAATTTACACCTTAGGCTCTGCTTCTAACTTGGGCCCAAATTGTAAAATGGTCTTATCTATTGGCGATTTCGTTCCAATTCACATTCCAAGTAATATTCGGCATGCTAATTACATTGCCGGTTGCCAAATTGCATTATCTCTTATAGTTTCCGAGATATGGACTATCGATAATTTACACCTTAGGCTCTGCTTCTAACTTGGGCCCAAATTGTAAAATGGTCTTATCTATTGGCGATTTCGTTCCAATTCACATTCCAAGTAATATTCGGCATGCTAATTACATTGCCGGTTGCCAAATTGCATTAACTCTTATAGTTTCCGAGATATGGACTATCGATAATTTACACCTTAGGCTCTGCTTCTAACTTGGGCCCAAATTGTAAAATGGTCTTATCTATTGGCGATTTCGTTCCAATTCACATTCCAAGTAATATTCGGCATGCTAATTACATTGCCGGTTGCCAAATTGCATTATCTCTTATAGTTTCCGAGATATGGACTATCGATAATTTACACCATAGGCTCTGCTTCTAACTTGGGCCCAAATTGTAAAATGGTCTTATCTATTGGCGATTTCGTTCCAATTCACATTCCAAGTAATATTCGGCATGCTAATTACATTGCCGGTTGCCAAATTGCATTATCTCTTATAGTTTCCGAGATATGGACTATCGATAATTTACACCTTAGGCTCTGCTTCTAACTTGGGCCCAAATTGTAAAATGGTCTTATCTATTGGCGATTTCGTTCCAATTCACATTCCAAGTAATATTCGGCATGCTAATTACATTGCCGGTTGCCAAATTGCATTATCTCTTATAGTTTCCGTGATATGGACTATCAATAATTTACACTTTAGGCTCTGCTTCTAACTAGGGCCCAAATTGTAAAATGGTCTTATCTATTGGCGATTTCATTCCAATTCACATTCCAAGTAATATTCGGCATGCTAATTACATTGCCGGTTGCGAAATTGCATTATCTCTTATAGTTTCCGAGATATGGACTATCAATAATTTACACCTTAGGCTCTGCTTCTAACTTGGGCCCAAATTGTAAAATGGTCTTATCTATTGGCGATTTCGTTCCAATTCACATTCCAAGTAATATTCGGCATGCTAATTACATTGCCGGTTGCCAAATTGCATTATCTCTTATAGTTTCCGAGATATGGACTATCGATAATTTACACCTTAGGCTCTGCTTCTAACTTGGGCCCAAATCGTAAAATGGTCTTATCTATTGGCGATTTCGTTCCAATTCACATTCCAAGTAATATTCGGCATGCTAATTACATTGCCGGTTGCCAAATTGCATTATCTCTTATAGTTTCCGAGATATGGACTATCGATAATTTACACCTTAGGCTCTGCTTCTAACTTGGGCCCAAATTGTAAAATGGTCTTATCTATTGGCGATTTCGTTCCAATTCTCATTCCAAGTAATATTCGGCATGCTAATTACATTGCCGGTTGCCAAATTGCATTATCTCTTATAGTTTCCGAGATATGGACTATCGATAATTTACACCTT
The DNA here is from genome assembly GCF_030347505.1 of Rhynchophorus ferrugineus. Classification (NCBI taxonomy): domain Eukaryota; kingdom Metazoa; phylum Arthropoda; class Insecta; order Coleoptera; family Curculionidae; genus Rhynchophorus; species Rhynchophorus ferrugineus. The sequence goes on from NW_027472841.1 coordinate 183,511, forward strand.
AATCTCTGCTTCTAACTTGGGCCCAAATTGTAAAATGGTCTTATCTATTGGCGATTTCGTTCCAATTCACATTCCAGGTAATATTCGGCATGCTAATTACATTGCCGGTTGCCAAATTGCATTATCTCTTATAGTTTCCGAGATATGGACTATCGATAATTTACACCTTAGGCTCTGCTTCTAACTTGGGCCCAAATTGTAAAATGGTCTTATCTATTGGCGATTTCGTTCCAATTCACATTCCAAGTAATATTCGGCATGCTAATTACATTGCCGGTTGCCAAATTGCATTATCTCTTATAGTTTCCGAGATATGGACTATCGATAATTTACACCTTAGGCTCTGCTTCTAACTTGGGCCCAAATTGTAAAATGGTCTTATCTATTGGCGATTTCGTTCCAATTCATACTCCAAGTAATATTCGGCATGCTAATTACATTGCCGGTTGCGAAATTGCATTATCTCTTATAGTTTCCGAGATATGGACTATCGATAATTTACACCTTAGGCTCTGCTTCTACCTTGGGCCCAAATTGTCAAATGGTCTTATCTATAGGCGATTTCGTTCCAATTCATATTCCAAGTAATATTCGGCATGCTAATTACATTGCCGGTTGCCAAATTGCATTATCTCTTATAGTTTCCGAGATATGGACTATCGATAATTTACACCTTAGGCTCTGCTTCTAACTTGGGCCCAAATTGTAAAATGGTCTTATCTATTGGCGATTTCGTTCCAATTCACATTCCAAGTAATATTCGGCATTCTAATTGCATTGCCGGTTGCCAAATTGCATTATCTCTTATAGTTTCCGAGATATGGACTATCGATAATTTACACCTTAGGCTCTGCTTCTAACTTAGGCCCAAATTGTAAAATGGTCTTATCTATTGGCGATTTCGTTCCAATTCACATTCCAAGTAATATTCGGCATGCTAATTACATTGCCGGTTGCCAAATTGCATTATCTCTTATAGTTTCCGAGATATGGACTATCGATAATTTACACCTTAGGCTCTGCTTCTAACTTGGGCCCAAAATGTAAAATGGTCTTATCTATTGGTGATTTCGTTCCAATTCACATTCCAAGTAATATTCGGCATGCTAATTACATTGCCGGTTGCCAAATTGCATTAACTCTTATAGTTTCCGAGATATGGACTATCGATTATTTACACCTTAGGCTCTGCTTCTAACTTGGGCCCAAATTGTAAAATGGTTTTATCTATTGGCGATTTCGTTCCAATTCACATTCCAAGTAATATTCGGCATGCTAATTACATTGCCGGTTGCCAAATTGCATTATCTCTTATAGTTTCCGAGATATGGACTATCGATAATTTACACCATAGGCTCTGCTTATAACTTGGGCCCAAATTGTAAAATGGTCTTATCTATTGGCGATTTCGTTCCAATTCACATTCCAAGTAATATTCGGCATGCTAATTACATTGCCGGTTGCCAAATTGCATTATCTCTTATAGTTTCCGAGATATGGACTATCGATAATTTACACCTTAGGCTCTGCTTCTAACTTGGGCCCAAATTGTAAAATGGTCTTATCTATTGGCGATTTCGTTCCAATTCACATTCCAAGTAATATTCGGCATGCTAATTACATTGCCGGTTGCCAAATTGCATTATCTCTTATAGTTTCCGAGATATGGACTATCGATAATTTACACCTTAGGCTCTGCTTCTAACTTGGGCCCAAATTGTAAAATGGTCTTATCTATTGGCGATTTCGTTCCAATTCACATTCCAAGTAATATTCGGCATGCTAATTACATTGCCGGTTGCCAAATTGAATTATCTCTTATAGTTTCCGAGATATGGACTATCGATAATTTACACCTTAGGCTCTGCTTCTAACTTGGGCCCAAATTGTAAAATGGTCTTACCTATTGGCGATTTCGTTCCAATTCACATTCCAAGTAATATTCGGCATGCTAATTGCATTGCCGGGTGCCAAATTGCATTATCTCTTATAGTATCCGAGATATGGACTATCGATAATTTACACCTTAGGCTCTGCTTCTAACTTGGGCCCAAATTGTAAAATGGTCTTATCTATTGGAGATTTCGTTCCAATTCACATTCCAAGTAATATTCGGCATGCTAATTACATTACCGGTTGCCAAATTGCATTATCTCTTATAGTTTCCGAGATATGGACTATCGATAATTTACACCTTAGGCTCTGCTTCTAACTTGGGCCCAAATTGTAAAATGGTCTTATCTATTGGCGATTTCGTTCCAATTCACATTCCAAGTAATATTCGGCATGCTAATTACATTGCCGGTTGCCAAATTGCATTAACTCTTATAGTTTCCGAGATATGGACTATCGATAATTTACACCTTAGGCTCTGCTTCTAACTTGGGCCCAAATTGTAAAATGGTCTTATCTATTGGCGATTTCGTTCTAATTCACATTCCAAGTAATATTCGGCATGCTAATTACATTGCCGGTTGCCAAATTGCATTATCTCTTATAGTTTCCGAGATATGGACTATCGATAATTTACACCTTAGGCTCTGCTTCTAACTTGGGCCCAAATTGTAAAATGGTCTTATCTATTGGCGATTTCGTTCCAATTCACATTCCAAGTAATATTCGGCATGCTAATTACATTGCCGGTTGCCAAATTGCATTATCTCTTATAGTTTCCGAGATATGGACTATCGATAATTTACACCTTAGGCTCTGCTTCTAACTTGGGCCCAAATTGTAAAGTGGTCTTATCTATTGGCGATTTCGTTCCAATTCACATTCCAAGTAATATTCGGCATGCTAATTACATTGCCGGTTGCCAAATTGAATTATCTCTTATAGTTTCCGAGATATGGACTATCGATAATTTACACCTTAGGCTCTGCTTCTAACTTGGGCCCAAATTGTAAAATGGTCTTACCTATTGGCGATTTCGTTCCAATTCACATTCCAAGTAATATTCGGCATGCTAATTGCATTGCCGGTTGCCAAATTGCATTATCTCTTATAGTTTCCGAGATATGGACTATCGATAATTTACACCTTAGGCTCTGCTTCTAACTTGGGCCCAAATTGTAAAATGGTCTTATCTATTGGCGATTTCGTTCCAATTCACATTCCAAGTAATATTCGGCATGCTAATTACATTGCCGGTTGCCAAATTGCATTATCTCTTATAGTTTCCGAGATATGGACTATCGATAATTTACACCTTAGGCTCTGCTTCTAACTTGGGCCCAAATTGTAAAATGGTTTTATCTATTGGCGATTTCGTTCCAATTCACATTCCAAGTAATATTCGGCATGCTAATTACATTGCCGGTTGCCAAATTGCATTAACTCTTATAGATTCCGAGATATGGACTATCGATTATTTACACCTTAGGCTCTGCTTCTAACTTGGGCCCAAATTGTAAAATGGTCTTATCTATTGGCGATTTCGTTCCAATTCACATTCCAAGTAATATTCGGCATGCTAATTACATTGCCGGTTGCCAAATTGCATTATCTCTTATAGTTTCCGAGATATGGACTATCGATAATTTACACCTTAGGCTCTGCTTCTAACTTGGGCCCAAATTGTAAAATGGTCTTATCTATTGGCGATTTCGTTCCAATTCACATTCCAAGTAATAGTCGGCATGCTAATTACATTGCCGGTTGCCAAATTGCATTAACTCTTATAGTTTCCGAGATATGGACTATCGATAATTTACACCTTAGGCTCTGCTTCTAACTTGGGCCCAAATTGTAAAATGGTCTTATCTATTGGCGATTTCGTTCCAATTCACATTCCAAGTAATATTCGGCATGCTAATTACATTGCCGGTTGCCAAATTGCATTATCTCTTATAGTTTCCGAGATATGGACTATCGATAATTTACACCTTAGGCTCTGCTTCTAACTTGGGCCCAAATTGTAAAATGGTCTTATCTATTGGCGATTTCGTTCCAATTCACATTCCAAGTAATATTCGGCATGCTAATTACATTGCCGGTTGCCAAATTGCATTATCTCTTATAGTTTCCGAGATATGGACTATCGATAATTTACACTTTAGGCTCTGCTTCTAACTTGGGCCCAAATTGTAAAATGGTCTTATCTATTGGCGATTTCGTTCCAATTCACATTCCAAGTAATATTCGGCATGCTAATTACATTGCCGGTTGCCAAATTGCATTATCTCTTATAGTTTCCGAGATATGGACTATCGATAATTTACACCTTAGGCTCTGCTTCTAACTTGGGCCCAAATCGTAAAATGGTCTTATCTATTGGCGATTTCGTTCCAATTCACATTCCAAGTAATATTCGGCATGCTAATTACATTGCCGGTTGCCAAATTGCATTATCTCTTATAGTTTCCGAGATATGGACTATCGATAATTTACACCTTAGGCTCTGCTTCTAACTTGGGCCCAAATTGTAAAATGGTCTTATCTATTGGCGATTTCGTTCCAATTCTCATTCCAAGTAATATTCGGCATGCTAATTACATTGCCGGTTGCCAAATTGCATTATCTCTTATAGTTTCCGAGATATGGACTATCGATAATTTACACCTTAGGCTCTGCTTCTAACTTGGGCCCAAATTGTAAAATGGTCTTATCTATTGGCGATTTCGTTCCAATTAACATTCCAAGTAATATTCGGCATGCTAATTACATTGCCGGTTGCCAAATTGCATTATCTCTTATAGTTTCCGAGATATGGACTATCGATAATTTACACCTTAGGCTCTGCTTCTAACTTGGGCCCAAATTGTAAAATGGTCTTATCTATTGGCAATTTCGTTCCAATTCACATTCCAAGTAATATTCGGCATGCTAATTAAATTGCCGGTTGCCAAATTGCATTATCTCTTATAGTTTCCGAGATATGGACTATCGATAATTTACACCTTAGGCTCTGCTTCTAACTTGGGCCCAAATTGTAAAATGGTCTTATCTATTGGCGATTTCGTTCCAATTCACACTCCAAGTAATATTCGGCATGCTAATTACATTGCCGGTTGCGAAATTGCATTATCTCTTATAGTTTCCGAGATATGGACTATCGATAATTTACACCTTAGGCTCTGCTTCTAACTTGGGCCCAAATTGTAAAATGGTCTTATCTATTGGCGATTTCGTTCCAATTCACATTCCAAGTAATATTCGGCATGCTAATTACATTGCCGGTTGCCAAATTGCATTATCTCTTATAGTTTCCGAGATATGGACTATCGATAATTTACACCTTAGGCTCTGCTTCTAACTTGGGCCCAAATTGTAAAATGGTCTTATCTATTGGCGATTTCGTTCCAATTCACATTCCAAGTAATATTCGGCATGCTAATTACATTGCCGGTTGCCAAATTGCATTATCTCTTATAGTTTCCGAGATATGGACTATCGATAATTTACACCTTAGGCTCTGCTTCTAACTTGGGCCCAAATTGTAAAATGGTCTTATCTATTGGCGATTTCGTCCCAATTCACATTCCAAGTGATATTCGGCATGCTAATTACATTGCCGGTTGCGAAATTGCATTATCTCTTATAGTTTCCGAGATATGGACTATCAATAATTTACACCTTAGGCTCTGCTGCTAACTTGGGCCCAAATTGTAAAATGGTCTTATCTATTGGCGATTTCGTTCCAATTCACATTCCAAGTAATATTCGGCATGCTAATTACATTGCCGGTTGCCAAATTGCATTATCTCTTATAGTTTCCGAGATATGGACTATCGATAATTTACACCTTAGGCTCTGCTTCTAACTTGGGCCCAAATTGTAAAATGGTCTTATCTATTGGCGATTTCGTTCCAATTCACATTCCAAGTAATATTCGGCATGCTAATTACATTGCCGGTTGCCAAATTGAATTATCTCTTATAGTTTCCGAGATATGGACTATCGATAATTTACACCTTAGGCTCTGCTTCTAACTTGGGCCCAAATTGTAAAATGGTCTTACCTATTGGCGATTTCGTTCCAATTCACATTCCAAGTAATATTCGGCATGCTAATTACATTGCCGGTTGCCAAATTGCATTATCTCTTATAGTTTCCGAGATATGGACTATCGATAATTTACACCTTAGGCTCTGCTTCTAACTTGGGCCCAAATTGTAAAATGGTCGAACTATTGGCGATTTCGTTCCAATTCACATTCCAAGTAATATTCGGCATGCTAATTACATTGCCGGTTGCCAAATTGCATTATCTCTTATAGTTTCCGAGATATGGACTATCGATAATTTACACCTTAGGCTCTGCTTCTAACTTGGGCCCAAATTGTAAAATGGTCTTATCTATTGGCGATTTCGTCCCAATTCACATTCCAAGTGATATTCGGCATGCTAATTACATTGCCGGTTGCGAAATTGCATTATCTCTTATAGTTTCCGAGATATGGACTATCAATAATTTACACCTTAGGCTCTGCTTCTAACTTGGGCCCAAATTGTAAAATGGTCTTATCTATTGACAATTTCGTTCCAATTCACATTCCAAGTAATATTCGGCATGCTAATTACATTGCCGGTTGCCAAATTGCATTATCTCTTATAGTTTCCGAGATATGGACTATCGATAATTTACACCTTAGGCTCTGCTTCTAACTTGGGCCCAAATTGTAAAATCGTCTTATCTATTGGCGATTTCGTTCTAATTCACATTCCATGTAATATTCGGCATGCTAATTACATTGCCGGTTGCCAAATTGCATTATCTCTTATAGTTTCCGAGATATGGACTATCGATAATTTACACCTTAGGCTCTGCTTCTAACTTGGGCCCAAATTGTAAAATGGTCTTATCTATTGGCGATTTCGTTCCAATTCACACTCCAAGTAATATTCGGCATGCTAATTACATTGCCGGTTGCGAAATTGCATTATCTCTTATAGTTTCCGAGATATGGACTATCGATAATTTACACCTTAGGCTCTGCTTCTAACTTGGGCCCAAATTGTAAAATGGTCTTCTCTATTGGCGATTTCATCCCAATTCACATTCCCAGTAATATTCGGCATGCTAATTACATTGCCGGTTGCCAAATTGCATTATCTCTTATAGTTTCCGAGATATGGACTATCGATAATTTACACCTTAGGCTCTGCTTCTAACTTATGCCCAAATTGTAAAATGGTCTTATCTATTGGCGATTTCGTTCCAATTCACATTCCAAGTAATATTCGGCATGCTAATTACATTGCCGGTTGCCAAATTGCATTATCTCTTATAGTTTCCGAGATATGGACTATCGATAATTTACACCTTAGGCTCTGCTTCTAACTTGGGCCCAAATTGTAAAATGGTCTTATCTATTGGCGATTTCGTCCCAATTCACATTCCAAGTGATATTCGGCATGCTAATTACATTGCCGGTTGCGAAATTGCATTATCTCTTATAGTTTCCGAGATATGGACTATCAATAATTTACACCTTAGGCTCTGCTTCTAACTTGGGCCCAAATTGTAAAATGGTCTTATCTATTGGCGATTTCGTTCCAATTCACATTCCAAGTAATATTCGGCATGCTAATTACATTGCCGGTTGCCAAATTGCATTATCTCTTATAGTTTCCGAGATATGGACTATCGATAATTTACACCTTAGGCTCTGCTTCTAACTTGGGCCCAAATTGTAAAATGGTCTTATCTATTGGCGATTTCGTTCCAATTCACATTCCAAGTAATATTCGGCATGCTAATTACATTGCCGGTTGCCAAATTGCATTATCTCTTATAGTTTCCGAGATATGGACTATCGATAATTTACACCTTAGGCTCTGCTTCTAACTTGGGCCCAAATTGTAAAATGGTCTTATCTATTGGCGATTTCGTTCCAATTCACACTCCAAGTAATATTCGGCATGCTAATTACATTGCCGGTTGCGAAATTGCATTATCTCTTATAGTTTCCGAGATATGGACTATCGATAATTTACACCTTAGGCTCTGCTTCTAACTTGGGCCCAAATTGTAAAATGGTCTTATCTATTGGCGATTTCGTTCCAATTCACATTCCAAGTAATATTCGGCATGCTAATTACATTGCCGGTTGCCAAATTGCATTATCTCTTATAGTTTCCGAGATATGGACTATCGATAATTTACACCTTAGGCTCTGCTTCTAACTTGGGCCCAAATTGTAAAATGGTCTTCTCTATTGGCGATTTCGTCCCAATTCACATTCCAAGTAATATTCGGCATGCTAATTACATTGCCGTTTGCGAAATTGCATTATCTCTTATAGTTTCAGAGATATGGACTATCGATAATTTACACCTTAGGCTCTGCTTCTAACTTGGGCCCAAATTGTAAAATGGTCTTATCTATTGGCGATTTCGTTCCAATTCACATTCCAAGTAATATTCGGCATGCTAATTACATTGCCGGTTGCCAAATTGCATTATCTCTTATAGTTTCCGAGATATGGACTATCGATAATTTACACCTTAGGCTCTGCTTCTAACTTGGGCCCAAATTGTAAAATGGTCTTATCTATTGGCGATTTCGTTCCAATTCACATTCCAAGTAATATTCGGCATGCTAATTACATTGCCGGTTGCCAAATTGCATTAACTCTTATAGTTTCCGAGATATGGACTATCGATAATTTACACCTTAGGCTCTGCTTCTAACTTGGGCCCAAATTGTAAAATGGTCTTATCTATTGGCGATTTCGTTCCAATTCACATTCCAAGTAATATTCGGCATGCTAATTACATTGCCGGTTGCCAAATTGCATTATCTCTTATAGTTTCCGAGATATGGACTATCGATAATTTACACCATAGGCTCTGCTTCTAACTTGGGCCCAAATTGTAAAATGGTCTTATCTATTGGCGATTTCGTTCCAATTCACATTCCAAGTAATATTCGGCATGCTAATTACATTGCCGGTTGCCAAATTGCATTATCTCTTATAGTTTCCGAGATATGGACTATCGATAATTTACACCTTAGGCTCTGCTTCTAACTTGGGCCCAAATTGTAAAATGGTCTTATCTATTGGCGATTTCGTTCCAATTCACATTCCAAGTAATATTCGGCATGCTAATTACATTGCCGGTTGCCAAATTGCATTATCTCTTATAGTTTCCGAGATATGGACTATCGATAATTTACACCTTAGGCTCTGCTTCTAACTTGGGCCCAAATTGTAAAATGGTCTTATCTATTGGCGATTTCGTTCCAATTCACATTCCAAGTAATATACGGCATGCTAATTACATTGCCGGTTGCCAAATTGAATTATCTCTTATAGTTTCCGAGATATGGACTATCGATAATTTACACCTTAGGCTCTGCTTCTAACTTGGGCCCAAATTGTAAAATGGTCTTACCTATTGGCGATTTCGTTCCAATTCACATTCCAAGTAATATTCGGCATGCTAATTGCATTGCCGGTTGCCAAATTGCATTATCTCTTATAGTATCCGAGATATGGACTATCGATAATTTACACCTTAGGCTCTGCTTCTAACTTGGGCCCAAATTGTAAAATGGTCTTATCTATTGGAGATTTCGTTCCAATTCACATTCCAAGTAATATTCGGCATGCTAATTACATTGCCGGTTGCCAAATTGCATTATCTCTTATAGTTTCCGAGATATGGACTATCGATAATTTACACCTTAGGCTCTGCTTCTAACTTGGGCCCAAATTGTAAAATGGTCTTATCTATTGGCGATTTCGTTCCAATTCACATTCCAAGTAATATTCGGCATGCTAATTACATTGCCGGTTGCCAAATTGCATTAACTATTATAGTTTCAGAGATACGGACTATCGATTATTTACACCTTAGGCTCTGCTTCTAACTTGGGCCCAAATTGTAAAATGGTCTTATCTATTGGCGATTTCGTTCCAATTCACATTCCAAGTAATATTCGGCATGCTAATTACATTGCCGGTTGCCAAATTGCATTATCTCTTATAGTTTCCGAGATATGGACTATCGATAATTTACACCATAGGCTCTGCTTATAACTTGGGCCCAAATTGTAAAATGGTCTTATCTATTGGCGATTTCGTTCCAATTCACATTCCAAGTAATATTCGGCATGCTAATTACATTGCCGGTTGCCAAATTGCATTATCTCTTATAGTTTCCGAGATTTGGACTATCGATAATTTACACCTTAGGCTCTGCTTCTAACTTGGGCCCAAATTGTAAAATGGTCTTATCTATTGGCGATTTCGTTCCAATTCACATTCCAAGTAATATTCGGCATGCTAATTACATTGCTGGTTGCCAAATTGCATTATCTCTTATAGTTTCCGAGATATGGACTATCGATAATTTACACCTTAGGCTCTGCTTCTAACTTGGGCCCAAATTGTAAAATGGTCTTATCTATTGGCGATTTCGTTCCAATTCACATTCCAAGTAATATTCGGCATGCTAATTACATTGCCGGTTGCCAAATTGCATTAACTCTTATAGTTTCCGAGATATGGACTATCGATAATTTACACTTTAGGCTCTGCTTCTAACTTGGGCCCAAATTGTAAAATGGTCTTATCTATTGGCGATTTCGTTCCAATTCACATTCCAAGTAATATTCGGCATGCTAATTACATTGCCGGTTGCCAAATTGCATTATCTCTTATAGTTTCCGAGATATGGACTATCGATAATTTACACCATAATCTCTGCTTATAACTTGGGCCCAAATTGTAAAATGGTCTTATCTATTGGCGATTTCGTTCCAATTCACACTCCAAGTAATATTCGGCATGCTAATTACATTGCCGGTTGCGAAATTGCATTATCTCTTATAGTTTCCGAGATATGGACTATCGATAATTTACACCTTAGGCTCTGCTTCTAACTTGGGCCCAAATTGTAAAATGGTCTTATCTATTGGCGATTTCGTTCCAATTCACATTCCAAGTAATATTCGGCATGCTAATTACATTGCCGGTTGCCAAATTGCATTATCTCTTATAGTTTCCGAGATATGGACTATCGATAATTTACACCTTAGGCTCTGCTTCTAACTTGGGCCCAAATTGTAAAATGGTCTTCTCTATAGGCGATTTCGTCCCAATTCACATTCCCAGTAATATTCGGCATGCTAATTACATTGCCGTTTGCGAAATTGCATTATCTCTTATAGTTTCAGAGATATGGACTATCGATAATTTACACCTTAGGCTCTGCTTCTAACTTGGGCCCAAATTGTAAAATGGTCTTATCTATTGGCGATTTCGTTCCAATTCACATTCCAAGTAATATTCGGCATGCTAATTACATTGCCGGTTGCCAAATTGCATTATCTCTTATAGTTTCCGAGATATGGACTATCGATAATTTACACCTTAGGCTCTGCTTCTAACTTGGGCCCAAATTGTAAAATGGTCTTATCTATTGGCGATTTCGTCCCAATTCACATTCCAAGTGATATTCGGCATGCTAATTACATTGCCGGTTGCGAAATTGCATTATCTCTTATAGTTTCCGAGATATGGACTATCAATAATTTACACCTTAGGCTCTGCTTCTAACTTGGGCCCAAATTGTAAAATGGTCTTATCTATTGGCGATTTCGTTCCAATTCACATTCCAAGTAATATTCGGCATGCTAATTACATTGCCGGTTGCCAAATTGCATTATCTCTTATAGTTTCCGAGATATGGACTATCGATAATTTACACCTTAGGCTCTGCTTCTAACTTGGGCCCAAATTGTAAAATGGTCTTATCTATTGGCGATTTCGTTCCAATTCACATTCCAAGTAATATTCGGCATGCTAATTACATTGCCGGTTGCCAAATTGCATTATCTCTTATAGTTTCCGAGATATGGACTATCGATAATTTACACCTTAGGCTCTGCTTCTAACTTGGGCCCAAATTGTAAAATGGTCTTATCTATTGGCGATTTCGTTCCAATTCACACTCCAAGTAATATTCGGCATGCTAATTACATTGCCGGTTGCGAAATTGCATTATCTCTTATAGTTTCCGAGATATGGACTATCGATAATTTACACCTTAGGCTCTGCTTCTAACTTGGGCCCAAATTGTAAAATGGTCTTATCTATTGGCGATTTCGTTCCAATTCACATTCCAAGTAATATTCGGCATGCTAATTACATTGCCGGTTGCCAAATTGCATTATCTCTTATAGTTTCCGAGATATGGACTATCGATAATTTACACCTTAGGCTCTGTTTCTAACTTGGGCCCAAATTGTAAAATGGTCTTCTCTATTGGCGATTTCGTCCCAATTCACATTCCAAGTAATATTCGGCATGCTAATTACATTGCCGTTTGCGAAATTGCATTATCTCTTATAGTTTCAGAGATATGGACTATCGATAATTTACACCTTAGGCTCTGCTTCTAACTTGGGCCCAAATTGTAAAATGGTCTTATCTATTGGCGATTTCGTTCCAATTCACATTCCAAGTAATATTCGGCATGCTAATTACATTGCCGGTTGCCAAATTGCATTATCTCTTATAGTTTCCGAGATATGGACTATCGATAATTTACACCTTAGGCTCTGCTTCTAACTTGGGCCCAAATTGTAAAATGGTCTTATCTATTGGCGATTTCGTTCCAATTCACATTCCAAGTAATATTCGGCATGCTAATTACATTGCCGGTTGCCAAATTGCATTAACTCTTATAGTTTCCGAGATATGGACTATCGATAATTTACACCTTAGGCTCTGCTTCTAACTTGGGCCCAAATTGTAAAATGGTCTTATCTATTGGCGATTTCGTTCCAATTCACATTCCAAGTAATATTCGGCATGCTAATTACATTGCCGGTTGCCAAATTGCATTATCTCTTATAGTTTCCGAGATATGGACTATCGATAATTTACACCATAGGCTCTGCTTCTAACTTGGGCCCAAATTGTAAAATGGTCTTATCTATTGGCGATTTCGTTCCAATTCACATTCCAAGTAATATTCGGCATGCTAATTACATTGCCGGTTGCCAAATTGCATTATCTCTTATAGTTTCCGAGATATGGACTATCGATAATTTACACCTTAGGCTCTGCTTCTAACTTGGGCCCAAATTGTAAAATGGTCTTATCTATTGGCGATTTCGTTCCAATTCACATTCCAAGTAATATTCGGCATGCTAATTACATTGCCGGTTGCCAAATTGCATTATCTCTTATAGTTTCCGAGATATGGACTATCGATAATTTACACCTTAGGCTCTGCTTCTAACTTGGGCCCAAATTGTAAAATGGTCTTATCTATTGGCGATTTCGTTCCAATTCACATTCCAAGTAATATACGGCATGCTAATTACATTGCCGGTTGCCAAATTGAATTATCTCTTATAGTTTCCGAGATATGGACTATCGATAATTTACACCTTAGGCTCTGCTTCTAACTTGGGCCCAAATTGTAAAATGGTCTTACCTATTGGCGATTTCGTTCCAATTCACATTCCAAGTAATATTCGGCATGCTAATTGCATTGCCGGTTGCCAAATTGCATTATCTCTTATAGTATCCGAGATATGGACTATCGATAATTTACACCTTAGGCTCTGCTTCTAACTTGGGCCCAAATTGTAAAATGGTCTTATCTATTGGAGATTTCGTTCCAATTCACATTCCAAGTAATATTCGGCATGCTAATTACATTGCCGGTTGCCAAATTGCATTATCTCTTATAGTTTCCGAGATATGGACTATCGATAATTTACACCTTAGGCTCTGCTTCTAACTTGGGCCCAAATTGTAAAATGGTCTTATCTATTGGCGATTTCGTTCCAATTCACATTCCAAGTAATATTCGGCATGCTAATTACATTGCCGGTTGCCAAATTGCATTAACTATTATAGTTTCCGAGATATGGACTATCGATTATTTACACCTTAGGCTCTGCTTCTAACTTGGGCCCAAATTGTAAAATGGTCTTATCTATTGGCGATTTCGTTCCAATTCACATTCCAAGTAATATTCGGCATGCTAATTACATTGCCGGTTGCCAAATTGCATTATCTCTTATAGTTTCCGAGATATGGACTATCGATAATTTACACCATAGGCTCTGCTTATAACTTGGGCCCAAATTGTAAAATGGTCTTATCTATTGGCGATTTCGTTCCAATTCACATTCCAAGTAATATTCGGCATGCTAATTACATTGCCGGTTGCCAAATTGCATTATCTCTTATAGTTTCCGAGATTTGGACTATCGATAATTTACACCTTAGGCTCTGCTTCTAACTTGGGCCCAAATTGTAAAATGGTCTTATCTATTGGCGATTTCGTTCCAATTCACATTCCAAGTAATATTCGGCATGCTAATTACATTGCTGGTTGCCAAATTGCATTATCTCTTATAGTTTCCGAGATATGGACTATCGATAATTTACACCTTAGGCTCTGCTTCTAACTTGGGCCCAAATTGTAAAATGGTCTTATCTATTGGCGATTTCGTTCCAATTCACATTCCAAGTAATATTCGGCATGCTAATTACATTGCCGGTTGCCAAATTGCATTAACTCTTATAGTTTCCGAGATATGGACTATCGATAATTTACACCTTAGGCTCTGCTTCTAACTTGGGCCCAAATTGTAAAATGGTCTTATCTATTGGCGATTTCGTTCCAATTCACATTCCAAGTAATATTCGGCATGCTAATTACATTGCCGGTTGCCAAATTGCATTATCTCTTATAGTTTCCGAGATATGGACTATCGATAATTTACACCATAATCTCTGCTTATAACTTGGGCCCAAATTGTAAAATGGTCTTATCTATTGGCGATTTCGTTCCAATTCACATTCCAAGTAATATTCGGCATGCTAATTACATTGCCGGTTGCCAAATTGCATTATCTCTTATAGTTTCCGAGATATGGACTATCGATAATTTACACCTTAGGCTCTGCTTCTAACTTGGGCCCAAATTGTAAAATGGTCTTATCTATTGGCGATTTCGTTCCAATTCACATTCCAAGTAATATTCGGCATGCTAATTACATTGCCGGTTGCCAAATTGCATTATCTCTTATAGTTTCCGAGATATGGACTATCGATAATTTACACTTTAGGCTCTGCTTCTAACTTGGGCCCAAATTGTAAAACGGTCTTATCTATTGGCGATTTCGTTCCAATTCGCATTCCAAGTAATATTCGGCATGCTAATTACATTGCCGGTTGCCAAATTGCATTATCTCTTACAGTTTCCGAGATATGGACTATCGATAATTTACACCTTAGGCTCTGCTTCTAACTTGGGCCCAAATTGTAAAATGGTCTTATCTATTGGCGATTTCGTTCCAATTCACATTCCAAGTAATATTCGGCATGCTAATTACATTGCCGGTTGCCAAATTGCATTATCTCTTATAGTTTCCGAGATATGGACTATCGATAATTTACACCTTAGGCTCTGCTTCTAACTTGGGCCCAAATTGTAAAATGGTCTTATCTATTGGCGATTTCGTTCCAATTCACATTCCAAGTAATATTCGGCATGCTAATTACATTGCCGGTTGCCAAATTGCATTATCTCTTATAGTTTCCGTGATATGGACTATCAATAATTTACACCTTAGGCTCTGCTTCTAACTAGGGCCCAAATTGTAAAATGGTCTTATCTATTGGCGATTTCATTCCAATTCACATTCCAAGTAATATTCGGCATGCTAATTACATTGCCGGTTGCGAAATTGCATTATCTCTTATAGTTTCCGAGATATGGACTATCAATAATTTACACCTTAGGCTCTGCTTCTAACTTGGGCCCAAATTGTAAAATGGTCTTATCTATTGGCGATTTCGTTCCAATTCACATTCCAAGTAATATTCGGCATGCTAATTACATTGCCGGTTGCCAAATTGCATTATCTCTTATAGTTTCCGAGATATGGACTATCGATAATTTACACCTTAGGCTCTGCTTCTAACTTGGGCCCAAATCGTAAAATGGTCTTATCTATTGGCGATTTCGTTCCAATTCACATTCCAAGTAATATTCGGCATGCTAATTACATTGCCGGTTGCCAAATTGCATTATCTCTTATAGTTTCCGAGATATGGACTATCGATAATTTACACCTTAGGCTCTGCTTCTAACTTGGGCCCAAATTGTAAAATGGTCTTATCTATTGGCGATTTCGTTCCAATTCTCATTCCAAGTAATATTCGGCATGCTAATTACATTGCCGGTTGCCAAATTGCATTATCTCTTATAGTTTCCGAGATATGGACTATCGATAATTTACACCTTAATCTCTGCTTCTAACTTGGGCCCAAATTGTAAAATGGTCTTATCTATTGGCGATTTCGTTCCAATTCACATTCCAGGTAATATTCGGCATGCTAATTACATTGCCGGTTGCCAAATTGCATTATCTCTTATAGTTTCCGAGATATGGACTATCGATAATTTACACCTTAGGCTCTGCTTCTAACTTGGGCCCAAATTGTAAAATGGTCTTATCTATTGGCGATTTCGTTCCAATTCACATTCCAAGTAAT
The DNA here is from genome assembly GCF_030347505.1 of Rhynchophorus ferrugineus. Classification (NCBI taxonomy): domain Eukaryota; kingdom Metazoa; phylum Arthropoda; class Insecta; order Coleoptera; family Curculionidae; genus Rhynchophorus; species Rhynchophorus ferrugineus. Next base: position 199,985 of record NW_027472841.1, read on the forward strand.
ATTCGGCATGCTAATTACATTGCCGGTTGCCAAATTGCATTATCTCTTATAGTTTCCGAGATATGGACTATCGATAATTTACACCTTAGGCTCTGCTTCTAACTTGGGCCCAAATTGTAAAATGGTCTTATCTATTGGCGATTTCGTTCCAATTCATACTCCAAGTAATATTCGGCATGCTAATTACATTGCCGGTTGCGAAATTGCATTATCTCTTATAGTTTCCGAGATATGGACTATCGATAATTTACACCTTAGGCTCTGCTTCTACCTTGGGCCCAAATTGTCAAATGGTCTTATCTATAGGCGATTTCGTTCCAATTCATATTCCAAGTAATATTCGGCATGCTAATTACATTGCCGGTTGCCAAATTGCATTATCTCTTATAGTTTCCGAGATATGGACTATCGATAATTTACACCTTAGGCTCTGCTTCTAACTTGGGCCCAAATTGTAAAATGGTCTTATCTATTGGCGATTTCGTTCCAATTCACATTCCAAGTAATATTCGGCATTTTAATTGCATTGCCGGTTGCCAAATTGCATTATCTCTTATAGTTTCCGAGATATGGACTATCGATAATTTACACCTTAGGCTCTGCTTCTAACTTAGGCCCAAATTGTAAAATGGTCTTATCTATTGGCGATTTCGTTCCAATTCACATTCCAAGTAATATTCGGCATGCTAATTACATTGCCGGTTGCCAAATTGCATTATCTCTTATAGTTTCCGAGATATGGACTATCGATAATTTACACCTTAGGCTCTGCTTCTAACTTGGGCCCAAAATGTAAAATGGTCTTATCTATTGGTGATTTCGTTCCAATTCACATTCCAAGTAATATTCGGCATGCTAATTACATTGCCGGTTGCCAAATTGCATTAACTCTTATAGTTTCCGAGATATGGACTATCGATTATTTACACCTTAGGCTCTGCTTCTAACTTGGGCCCAAATTGTAAAATGGTCTTATCTATTGGCGATTTCGTTCCAATTCACATTCCAAGTAATATTCGGCATGCTAATTACATTGCCGGTTGCCAAATTGCATTATCTCTTATAGTTTCCGAGATATGGACTATCGATAATTTACACCTTAGGTTCTGCTTCTAACTTGGGCCCAAATTGTAAAATGGTCTTATCTATTGGCGATTTCGTTCCAATTCACATTCCAAGTAATATTCGGCATGCTAAATACATTGCCGGTTGCCAAATTGCATTATCTCTTATAGTTTCCGAGATATGGACTATCGATAATTTACACCTTAGGCTCTGCTTCTAACTTGGGCCCAAATTGTAAAATGGTCTTATCTATTGGCGATTTCGTTCCAATTCTCATTCCAAGTAATATTCGGCATGCTAATTACATTGCCGGTTGCGAAATTGCATTATCTCTTATAGTTTCCGAGATATGGACTATCGATAATTTACACCTTAGGCTCTGCTTCTAACTTGGGCCCAAATTGTAAAATGGTCTTATCTATAGGCGATTTCGTTCCAATTCACATTCCAAGTAATATTCGGCATGCTAATTACATTGCCGGTTGCCAAATTGCATTATCTCTTATAGTTTCCGAGATATGGACTATCGATAATTTACACCTTAGGCTCTGCTTCTAACTTGGGCCCAAATTGTAAAATGGTCTTATCTATTGGCGATTTCGTTCCAATTCACATTCCAAGTAATATTCGGCATTCTAATTACATTGCCGGTTGCCAAATTGCATTATCTCTTATAGTTTCCGAGATATGGACTATCGATAATTTACACCATAGGCTCTGCTTATAACTTGGGCCCAAATTGTAAAATGGTCTTATCTATTGGCGATTTCGTTCCAATTCACATTCCAAGTAATATTCGGCATGCTAATTACATTGCCGGTTGCCAAATTGCATTATCTCTTATAGTTTCCGAGATATGGACTATCGATAATTTACACCTTAGGCTCTGCTTCTAACTTGGGCCCAAATTGTAAAATGGTCTTATCTATTGGCGATTTCGTTCCAATTCACATTCCAAGTAATATTCGGCATGCTAATTACATTGCCTGTTGCCAAATTGCATTATCTCTTATAGTTTCCGAGATATGAACTATCGATTATTTACACCTTAGGCTCTGCTTCTAACTTGGGCCCAAATTGTAAAATGGTCTTATCTATTGGCGATTTCGTTCCAATTCACATTCCAAGTAATATTCGGCATGCTAATTACATTGCCGGTTGCCAAATTGCATTAACTCTTATAGTTTCCGAGATATGGACTATCGATAATTTACACCTTAGGCTCTGCTTCTAACTTGGGCCCAAATTGTAAAATGGTCTTATCTATTGGCGATTTCGTTCCAATTCACATTCCAAGTAATATTCGGCATGCTAATTACATTGCCGGTTGCCAAATTGCATTATCTCTTATAGTTTCCGAGATATGGACTATCGATAATTTACACCTTAGGCTCTGCTTATAACTTGGGCCCAAATTGTAAAATGGTCTTATCTATTGGCGATTTCGTTCCAATTCACATTCCAAGTAATATTCGGCATGCTAATTACATTGCCGGTTGCCAAATTGCATTATCTCTTATAGTTTCCGAGATATGGACTATCGATAATTTACACCTTAGGCTCTGCTTCTAACTTGGGCCCAAATTGTAAAATGGTCTTATCTATTGGCGATTTCGTTCCAATTCACATTCCAAGTAATATTCGGCATGCTAATTACATTGCCGGTTGCCAAATTGCATTATCTCTTATAGTTTCCGAGATATGGACTATCGATAATTTACACCTTAGGCTCTGCTTCTAACTTGGGCCCAAATTGTAAAATGGTCTTATCTATTGGCGATTTCGTTCCAATTCACATTCCAAGTAATATTCGGCATGCTAATTACATTGCCGGTTGCGAAATTGCATTATCTCTTATAGTTTCCGAGATATGGACTATCGATAATTTACACCTTAGGCTCTGCTTCTAACTTGGGCCCAAATTGTAAAATGGTCTTATCTATTGGCGATTTCGTTCCAATTCACATTCCAAGTAATATTCGGCATGCTAATTACATTGCCGGTTGCCAAATTGCATTATCTCTTATAGTTTCCGAGATATGGACTATCGATAATTTACACCTTAGGCTCTGCTTCTAACTTGGGCCCAAATTGTAAAATGGTCTTATCTATTGGCGATTTCGTTCCAATTCACATTCCAAGTAATATTCGGCATGCTAATTACATTGCCGGTTGCCAAATTGCATTATCTCTTATAGTTTCCGTGATATGGACTATCAATAATTTACACCTTAGGCTCTGCTTCTAACTAGGGCCCAAATTGTAAAATGGTCTTATCTATTGGCGATTTCGTTCCAATTCACATTCCAAGTAATATTCGGCATGCTAATTACATTGCCGGTTGCGAAATTGCATTATCTCTTATAGTTTCCGAGATATGGACTATCAATAATTTACACCTTAGGCTCTGCTTCTAACTTGGGCCCAAATTGTAAAATGGTCTTATCTATTGGCGATTTCGTTCCAATTCACATTCCAAGTAATATTCGGCATGCTAATTACATTGCCGGTTGCCAAATTGCATTATCTCTTATAGTTTCCGAGATATGGACTATCGATAATTTACACCTTAGGCTCTGCTTCTAACTTGGGCCCAAATCGTAAAATGGTCTTATCTATTGGCGATTTCGTTCCAATTCACATTCCAAGTAATATTCGGCATGCTAATTACATTGCCGGTTGCCAAATTGCATTATCTCTTATAGTTTCCGAGATATGGACTATCGATAATTTACACCTTAGGCTCTGCTTCTAACTTGGGCCCAAATTGTAAAATGGTCTTATCTATTGGCGATTTCGTTCCAATTCTCATTCCAAGTAATATTCGGCATGCTAATTACATTGCCGGTTGCCAAATTGCATTATCTCTTATAGTTTCCGAGATATGGACTATCGATAATTTACACCTTAATCTCTGCTTCTAACTTGGGCCCAAATTGTAAAATGGTCTTATCTATTGGCGATTTCGTTCCAATTCACATTCCAGGTAATATTCGGCATGCTAATTACATTGCCGGTTGCCAAATTGCATTATCTCTTATAGTTTCCGAGATATGGACTATCGATAATTTACACCTTAGGCTCTGCTTCTAACTTGGGCCCAAATTGTAAAATGGTCTTATCTATTGGCGATTTCGTTCCAATTCACATTCCAAGTAATATTCGGCATGCTAATTACATTGCCGGTTGCCAAATTGCATTATCTCTTATAGTTTCCGAGATATGGACTATCGATAATTTACACCTTAGGCTCTGCTTCTAACTTGGGCCCAAATTGTAAAATGGTCTTATCTATTGGCGATTTCGTTCCAATTCATACTCCAAGTAATATTCGGCATGCTAATTACATTGCCGGTTGCGAAATTGCATTATCTCTTATAGTTTCCGAGATATGGACTATCGATAATTTACACCTTAGGCTCTGCTTCTAACTTGGGCCCAAATTGTAAAATGGTCTTATCTATAGGCGATTTCGTTCCAATTCACATTCCAAGTAATATTCGGCATGCTAATTACATTGCCGGTTGCCAAATTGCATTATCTCTTATAGTTTCCGAGATATGGACTATCGATAATTTACACCTTAGGCTCTGCTTCTAACTTGGGCCCAAATTGTAAAATGGTCTTATCTATTGGCGATTTCGTTCCAATTCACATTCCAAGTAATATTCGGCATTCTAATTGCATTGCCGGTTGCCAAATTGCATTATCTCTTATAGTTTCCGAGATATGGACTATCGATAATTTACACCTTAGGCTCTGCTTCTAACTTAGGCCCAAATTGTAAAATGGTCTTATCTATTGGCGATTTCGTTCCAATTCACATTCCAAGTAATATTCGGCATGCTAATTACATTGCCGGTTGCCAAATTGCATTATCTCTTATAGTTTCCGAGATATGGACTATCGATAATTTACACCTTAGGCTCTGCTTCTAACTTGGGCCCAAAATGTAAAATGGTCTTATCTATTGGTGATTTCGTTCCAATTCACATTCCAAGTAATATTCGGCATGCTAATTACATTGCCGGTTGCGAAATTGCATTATCTCTTATAGTTTCCGAGATATGGACTATCAATAATTTACACCTTAGGCTCTGCTTCTAACTTGGGCCCAAATTGTAAAATGGTCTTATCTATTGGCGATTTCGTTCCAATTCACATTCCAAGTAATATTCGGCATGCTAATTACATTGCCGGTGCGAAATTGCATTATCTCTTATAGTTTCCGAGATATGGACTATCAATAATTTACACCTTAGGCTCTGCTTCTAACTTGGGCCCAAATTGTAAAATGGTCTTATCTATTGGCGATTTCGTTCCAATTCACATTCCAAGTAATATTCGGCATGCTAATTACATTGCCGGTTGCCAAATTGCATTATCTCTTATAGTTTCCGAGATATGGACTATCGATAATTTACACCTTAGGCTCTGCTTCTAACTTGGGCCCAAATCGTAAAATGGTCTTATCTATTGGCGATTTCGTTCCAATTCACATTCCAAGTAATATTCGGCATGCTAATTACATTGCCGGTTGCCAAATTGCATTATCTCTTATAGTTTCCGAGATATGGACTATCGATAATTTACACCTTAGGCTCTGCTTCTAACTTGGGCCCAAATTGTAAAATGGTCTTATCTATTGGCGATTTCGTTCCAATTCTCATTCCAAGTAATATTCGGCATGCTAATTACATTGCCGGTTGCCAAATTGCATTATCTCTTATAGTTTCCGAGATATGGACTATCGATAATTTACACCTTAATCTCTGCTTCTAACTTGGGCCCAAATTGTAAAATGGTCTTATCTATTGGCGATTTCGTTCCAATTCACATTCCAGGTAATATTCGGCATGCTAATTACATTGCCGGTTGCCAAATTGCATTATCTCTTATAGTTTCCGAGATATGGACTATCGATAATTTACACCTTAGGCTCTGCTTCTAACTTGGGCCCAAATTGTAAAATGGTCTTATCTATTGGCGATTTCGTTCCAATTCACATTCCAAGTAATATTCGGCATGCTAATTACATTGCCGGTTGCCAAATTGCATTATCTCTTATAGTTTCCGAGATATGGACTATCGATAATTTACACCTTAGGCTCTGCTTCTAACTTGGGCCCAAATTGTAAAATGGTCTTATCTATTGGCGATTTCGTTCCAATTCATACTCCAAGTAATATTCGGCATGCTAATTACATTGCCGGTTGCGAAATTGCATTATCTCTTATAGTTTCCGAGATATGGACTATCGATAATTTACACCTTAGGCTCTGCTTCTAACTTGGGCCCAAATTGTAAAATGGTCTTATCTATAGGCGATTTCGTTCCAATTCACATTCCAAGTAATATTCGGCATGCTAATTACATTGCCGGTTGCCAAATTGCATTATCTCTTATAGTTTCCGAGATATGGACTATCGATAATTTACACCTTAGGCTCTGCTTCTAACTTGGGCCCAAATTGTAAAATGGTCTTATCTATTGGCGATTTCGTTCCAATTCACATTCCAAGTAATATTCGGCATTCTAATTGCATTGCCGGTTGCCAAATTGCATTATCTCTTATAGTTTCCGAGATATGGACTATCGATAAATTACACCTTAGGCTCTGCTTCTAACTTAGGCCCAAATTGTAAAATGGTCTTATCTATTGGCGATTTCGTTCCAATTCACATTCCAAGTAATATTCGGCATGCTAATTACATTGCCAGTTGCCAAATTGCATTATCTCTTATAGTTTCCGAGATATGGACTATCGATAATTTACACCTTAGGCTCTGCTTCTAAATTGGGCCCAAAATGTAAAATGGTCTTATCTATTGGTGATTTCGTTCCAATTCACATTCCAAGTAATATTCGGCATGCTAATTACATTGCCGGTTGCCAAATTGCATTAACTCTTATAGTTTCCGAGATATGGACTATCGATTATTTACACCTTAGGCTCTGCTTCTAACTTGGGCCCAAATTGTAAAATGGTCTTATCTATTGGCGATTTCGTTCCAATTCACATTCCAAGTAATATTCGGCATGCTAATTACATTGCCGGTTGCCAAATTGCATTATCTCTTATAGTTTCCGAGATATGGACTATAGATAATTTACACCATAGGCTCTGCTTATAACTTGGGCCCAAATTGTAAAATGGTCTTATCTATTGGCGATTTCGTTCCAATTCACATTCCAAGTAATATTCGGCATGCTAATTACATTGCCGGTTGCCAAATTGCATTATCTCTTATAGTTTCCGAGATATGGACTATCGATAATTTACACCTTAGGCTCTGCTTCTAACTTGGGCCCAAATTGTAAAATGGTCTTATCTATTGGCGATTTCGTTCCAATTCACATTCCAAGTAATATTCGGCATGCTAATTACATTGCCGGTTGCCAAATTGCATTATCTCTTATAGTTTCCGAGATATGGACTATCGATAATTTACACCTTAGGCTCTGCTTCTAACTTGGGCCCAAATTGTAAAATGGTCTTATCTATTGGCGATTTCGTTCCAATTCTCATTCCAAGTAATATTCGGCATGCTAATTACATTGCCGGTTGCGAAATTGCATTAGCTCTTATAGTTTCCGAGATATGGACTATCGATAATTTACACCTTAGGCTCTGCTTCTAACTTGGGCCCAAATTGTAAAATGGTCTTATCTATAGGCGATTTCGTTCCAATTCACATTCCAAGTAATATTCGGCATGCTAATTACATTGCCGGTTGCCAAATTGCATTATCTCTTATAGTTTCCGAGATATGGACTATCGATAATTTACACCTTAGGCTCTGCTTCTAACTTGGGCCCAAATTGTAAAATGGTCTTATCTATTGGCGATTTCGTTCCAATTCACATTCCACGTAATATTCGGCATTCTAATTGCATTGCCGGTTGCCAAATTGCATTATCTCTTATAGTTTCCGAGATATGGACTATCGATAATTTACACCATAGGCTCTGCTTATAACTTGGGCCCAAATTGAAAAATGGTCTTATCTATTGGCGATTTCGTTCCAATTCACATTCCAAGTAATATTCGGCATGCTAATTACATTGCCGGTTGCCAAATTGCATTATCTCTTATAGTTTCCGAGATATGGACTATCGATAATTTACACCTTAGGCTCTGCTTCTAACTTGGGCCCAAATTGTAAAATGGTCTTATCTATTGGCGATTTCGTTCCAATTCACATTCCAAGTAATATTCGGCATGCTAATTACATTGCAGGTTGCCAAATTGCATTATCTCTTATAGTTTCCGAGATATGAACTATCGATTATTTACACCTTAGGCTCTGCTTCTAACTTGGGCCCAAATAGTAAAATGGTCTTATCTATTGGCGATTTCGTTCCAATTCACATTCCAAGTAATATTTGGCATGCTAATTACATTGCCGGTTGCCAAATTGCATTAACTCTTATAGTTTCCGAGATATAGACTATCGATAATTTACACCTTAGGCTCTGCTTCTAACTTGGGCCCAAATTGTGAAATGGTCTTATCTATTGGCGATTTCGTTCCAATTCACATTCCAAGTAATATTCGGCATGCTAATTACATTGCCGGTTGCCAAATTGCATTATCTCTTATAGTTTCCGAGATATGGACTATCGATAATTTACACCATAGGCTCTGCTTATAACTTGGGCCCAAATTGTAAAATGGTCTTATCTATTGGCGATTTCGTTCCAATTCACATTCCAAGTAATATTCGGCATGCTAATTACATTGCCGGTTGCCAAATTGCATTATCTCTTATAGTTTCCGAGATATGAACTATCGATAATTTACACCTTAGGCTCTGCTTCTAACTTGGGCCCAAATTGTAAAATGGTCTTATCTATTGGCGATTTCGTTCCAATTCTCATTCCAAGTAATATTCGGCATGCTAATTACATTGCCGGTTGCCAAATTGCATTATCTCTTATAGTTTCCGAGATATGGACTATCGATAATTTACACCTTAATCTCTGCTTCTAACTTGGGCCCAAATTGTGAAATGGTCTTATCTATTGGCGATTTCGTTCCAATTCACATTCCAGGTAATATTCGGCATGCTAATTACATTGCCGGTTGCCAAATTGCATTATCTCTTATAGTTTCCGAGATATGGACTATCGATAATTTACACCTTAGGCTCTGCTTCTAACTTGGGCCCAAATTGTAAAATGGTCTTATCTATTGGCGATTTCGTTCCAATTCACATTCCAAGTAATATTCGGCATGCTAATTACATTGCCGGTTGCCAAATTGCATTATCTCTTATAGTTTCCGAGATATGGACTATCGATAATTTACACCTTAGGCTCTGCTTCTAACTTGGGCCCAAATTGTAAAATGGTCTTATCTATTGGCGATTTCGTTCCAATTCATACTCCAAGTAATATTCGGCATGCTAATTACATTGCCGGTTGCGAAATTGCATTATCTCTTATAGTTTCCGAGATATGGACTATCGATAATTTACACCTTAGGCTCTGCTTCTAACTTGGGCCCAAATTGTAAAATGGTCTTATCTATAGGCGATTTCGTTCCAATTCACATTCCAAGTAATATTCGGCATGCTAATTACATTGCCGGTTGCCAAATTGCATTATCTCTTATAGTTTCCGAGATATGGACTATCGATAATTTACACCTTAGGCTCTGCTTCTAACTTGGGCCCAAATTGTAAAATGGTCTTATCTATTGGCGATTTCGTTCCAATTCACATTCCAAGTAATATTCGGCATTCTAATTGCATTGCCGGTTGCCAAATTGCATTATCTCTTATAGTTTCCGAGATATGGACTATCGATAATTTACACCTTAGGCTCTGCTTCTAACTTGGGCCCAAATTGTAAAATGGTCTTATCTATTGGCGATTTCGTTCCAATTCACATTCCAAGTAATATTCGGCATGCTAATTACATTGCCGGTTGCCAAATTGCATTATCTCTTATAGTTTCCGAGATATGGACTATCGATAATTTACACCTTAGGCTCTGCTTCTAACTTGGGCCCAAATTGTAAAATGGTCTTATCTATTGGCGATTTCGTTCCAATTCACATTCCAAGTAATATTCGGCATGCTAATTACATTGCCGGTTGCCAAATTGCATTAACTCTTATAGTTTCCGAGATATGGACTATCGATTATTTACACCTTAGGCTCTGCTTCTAACTTGGGCCCAAATTGTAAAATGGTCTTATCTATTGGCGATTTCGTTCCAATTCACATTCCAAGTAATATTCGGCATGCTAATTACATTGCCGGTTGCCAAATTGCATTATCTCTTATAGTTTCCGAGATATGGACTATCGATAATTTACACCATAGGCTCTGCTTATAACTTGGGCCCAAATTGTAAAATGGTCTTATCTATTGGCGATTTCGTTCCAATTCACATTCCAAGTAATATTCGGCATTCTAATTGCATTGCCGGTTGCCAAATTGCATTATCTCTTATAGTTTCCGAGATATGGACTATCGATAATTTACACCTTAGGCTCTGCTTCTAACTTGGGCCCAAATTGTAAAATGGTCTTATCTATAGGCGATTTCGTTCCAATTCACATTCCAAGTAATATTCGGCATGCTAATTACATTGCCGGTTGCCAAATTGCATTATCTCTTATAGTTTCCGAGATATGGACTATCGATAATTTACACCATAGGCTCTGCTTATAACTTGGGCCCAAATTGTAAAATGGTCTTATCTATTGGCGATTTCGTTCCAATTCACATTCCAAGTAATATTCGGCATGCTAATTACATTGCCGGTTGCCAAATTGCATTATCTCTTATAGTTTCCGAGATATGGACTATCGATAATTTACACCATAGGCTCTGCTTATAACTTGGGCCCAAATTGTAAAATGGTCTTATCTATTGGCGATTTCGTTCCAATTCACATTCCAAGTAATATTCGGCATGCTAATTACATTGCCGGTTGCCAAATTGCATTATCTCTTATAGTTTCCGAGATATGGACTATCGATAATTTACACTTTAGGCTCTGCTTCTAACTTGGGCCCAAATTGTAAAACGGTCTTATCTATTGGCGATTTCGTTCCAATTCACATTCCAAGTAATATTCGGCATGCTAATTACATTGCCGGTTGCCAAATTGCATTATCTCTTATAGTTTCCGAGATATGGACTATCGATAATTTAAACCTTAGGCTCTGCTTCTAACTTGGGCCCAAATTGTAAAATGGTCTTATCTATTTGCGATTTCGTTCCAATTCACATTCCAAGTAATATTCGGCATGCTAATTACATTGCCGGTTGCCAAATTGCATTAACTCTTATAGTTTCCGAGATATGGACTATCGATAATTTACACTTTAGGCTCTGCTTCTAACTTGGGCCCAAATTGTAAAACGGTCTTATCTATTGGCGATTTCGTTCCAATTCACATTCCAAGTAATATTCGGCATGCTAATTACATTGCCGGTTGCCAAATTGCATTATCTCTTATAGTTTCCGAGATATGGACTATCGATAATTTACACCTTAGGCTCTGCTTCTAACTTGGGCCCAAATTGTAAAATGGTCTTATCTATTGGCGATTTCGTCCCAATTCACATTCCAAGTGATATTCGGCATGCTAATTACATTGCCGGTTGCGAAATTGCATTATCTCTTATAGTTTCCGAGATATGGACTATCAATAATTTACACCTTAGGCTCTGCTTCTAACTTGGGCCCAAATTGTAAAACGGTCTTATCTATTGGCGATTTCGTTCCAATTCACATTCCAAGTAATATTCGGCATGCTAATTACATTGCCGGTTGCCAAATTGCATTATCTCTTATAGTTTCCGAGATATGGACTATCGATAATTTAAACCTTAGGCTCTGCTTCTAACTTGGGCCCAAATTGTAAAATGGTCTTATCTATTGGCGATTTCGTTCCAATTCACATTCCAAGTAATATTCGGCATGCTAATTACATTGCCGGTTGCCAAATTGCATTAACTCTTATAGTTTCCGAGATATGGACTATCGATAATTTACACTTTAGGCTCTGCTTCTAACTTGGGCCCAAATTGTAAAACGGTCTTATCTATTGGCGATTTCGTTCCAATTCACATTCCAAGTAATATTCGGCATGCTAATTACATTGCCGGTTGCCAAATTGCATTATCTCTTATAGTTTCCGAGATATGGACTATCGATAATTTACACCTTAGGCTCTGCTTCTAACTTGGGCCCAAATTGTAAAATGGTCTTATCTATTGGCGATTTCGTCCCAATTCACATTCCAAGTGATATTCGGCATGCTAATTACATTGCCGGTTGCGAAATTGCATTATCTCTTATAGTTTCCGAGATATGGACTATCAATAATTTACACCTTAGGCTCTGCTTCTAACTTGGGCCCAAATTGTAAAATGGTCTTATCTATTGGCGATTTCGTTCCAATTCACATTCCAAGTAATATTCGGCATGCTAATTACATTGCCGGTTGCCAAATTGCATTATCTCTTATAGTTTCCGAGATATGGACTATCGATAATTTACACCTTAGGCTCTGCTTCTAACTTGGGCCCAAATTGTAAAATGGTCTTATCTATTGGCGATTTCGTTCCAATTCACATTCCAAGTAATATTCGGCATGCTAATTACATTGCCGGTTGCCAAATTGCATTATCTCTTATAGTTTCCGAGATATGGACTATCGATAATTTACACCTTAGGCTCTGCTTCTAACTTGGGCCCAAATTGTAAAATGGTCTTATCTATTGGCGATTTCGTTCCAATTCACATTCCAAGTAATATTCGGCATGCTAATTACATTGCCGGTTGCCAAATTGCATTATCTCTTATAGTTTCCGATATATGGACTATCAATAATTTACACCTTAGGCTCTGCTTCTAACTTGGGCCCAAATTGTAAAATGGTCTTATCTATTGGCGATTTCGTTCCAATTCACATTCCAAGTAATATTCGGCATGCTAATTACATTGCCGGTTGCCAAATTGCATTATCTCTTATAGTTTCCGAGATATGGACTATCGATAATTTACACCTTAGGCTCTGCTTCTAACTTGGGCCCAAATTGTAAAATGGTCTTATCTATTGGCGATTTCGTTCCAATTCACATTCCAAGTAATATTCGGCATGCTAATTACATTGCCGGTTGCGAAATTGCATTATCTCTTATAGTTTCCGAGATATGGACTATCAATAATTTACACCTTAGGCTCTGCTTCTAACTTGGGCCCAAATTGTAAAATGGTCTTATCTATTGGCGATTTCGTTCCAATTCTCATTCCAAGTAATATTCGGCATGCTAATTATATTGCCGGTTGCCAAATTGCATTATCTCTTATAGTTTCCGAGATATGGACTATCGATAATTTACACCTTAGGCTCTGCTTCTAACTTGGGCCCAAATTATAAAATGGTCTTATCTATTGGCGATTTCGTTCCAATTCACATTCCAAGTAATATTCGGCATGCTAATTACATTGCCGGTTGCCAAATTGCATTATCTCTTATAGTTTCCGAGATATGGACTATCGATAATTTACACCTTAGGCTCTGCTTCTAACTTGGGCCCAAATTGTAAAATGGTCTTATCTATTGGCGATTTCGTTCCAATTCACATTCCAAGTAATATTCGGCATGCTAATTACATTGCCGGTTGCCAAATTGCATTATCTCTTATAGTTTCCGAGATATGGACTATCGATAATTTACACCTTAGGCTCTGCTTCTAACTTGGGCCCAAATTGTAAAATGGTCTTATCTATTGGCGATTTCGTTCCAATTCACACTCCAAGTAATATTCGGCATGCTAATTACATTGCCGGTTGCGAAATTGCATTATCTCTTATAGTTTCCGAGATATGGACTATCGATAATTTACACCTTAGGCTCTGCTTCTAACTTGGGCCCAAATTGTAAAATGGTCTTATCTATTGGCGATTTCGTTCCAATTCACATTCCAAGTAATATTCGGCATGCTAATAACATTGCCGGTTGCCAAATTGCATTATCTCTTATAGTTTCCGAGATATGGACTATCGATAATTTACACCTTAGGCTCTGCTTCTAACTTGGGCCCAAATTGTAAAATGGTCTTATCTATTGGCGATTTCGTTCCAATTCACATTCCAAGTAATATTCGGCATGCTAATTACATTGCCGGTTGCCAAATTGCATTATCTCTTATAGTTTCCGAGATATGGACTATCGATAATTTACACCTTAGGCTCTGCTTCTAACTTGGGCCCAAATTGTAAAATGGTCTTATCTATTGGCGATTTCGTTCCAATTCACATTCCAAGTAATATTCGGCATGCTAATTACATTGCCGGTTGCCAAATTGCATTATCTCTTATAGTTTCCGAGATATGGACTATCGATAATTTACACCTTAGGCTCTGCTTCTAACTTGGGCCCAAATTGTAAAATGGTCTTATCTATTGGCGATTTCGTTCCAATTCACACTCCAAGTAATATTCGGCATGCTAATTACATTGCCGGTTGCGAAATTGCATTATCTCTTATAGTTTCCGAGATATGGACTATCGATAATTTACACCTTAGGCTCTGCTTCTAACTTGGGCCCAAATTGTAAAATGGTCTTATCTATTGGCGATTTCGTTCCAATTCACATTCCAAGTAATATTCGGCATGCTAATAACATTGCCGGTTGCCAAATTGCATTATCTCTTATAGTTTCCGAGATATGGACTATCGATAATTTACACCTTAGGCTCTGCTTCTAACTTGGGCCCAAATTGTAAAATGGTCTTATCTATTGGCGATTTCGTTCCAATTCACATTCCAAGTAATATTCGGCATGCTAATTACATTGCCGGTTGCCAAATTGCATTATCTCTTATAGTTTCCGAGATATGGACTATCGATAATTTACACCTTAGGCTCTGCTTCTAACTTGGGCCCAAATTGTAAAATGGTCTTATCTATTGGCGATTTCGTTCCAATTCACATTCCAAGTAATATTCGGCATGCTAATTACATTGCCGGTTGCCAAATTGCATTATCTCTTATAGTTTCCGAGATATGGACTATCGATAATTTACACCTTAGGCTCTGCTTCTAACTTGGGCCCAAATTGTAAAATGGTCTTATCTATTGACGATTTCGTTCCAATTCACACTCCAAGTAATATTCGGCATGCTAATTACATTGCCGGTTGCGAAATTGCATTATCTCTTATAGTTTCCGAGATATGGACTATCGATAATTTACACCTTAGGCTCTGCTTCTAACTTGGGCCCAAATTGTAAAATGGTCTTATCTATTGGCGATTTCGTTCCAATTCACATTCCAAGTAATATTCGGCATGCTAATTACATTGCCGGTTGCCAAATTGCATTATCTCTTATAGTTTCCGAGATATGGACTATCGATAATTTACACCTTAGGCTCTGCTTCTAACTTGGGCCCAAATTGTAAAATGGTCTTATCTATTGGCGATTTCGTTCCAATTCACATTCCAAGTAATATTCGGCATGCTAATTACATTGCCGGTTGCCAAATTGCATTATCTCTTATAGTTTCCGAGATATGGACTATCGATAATTTACACCTTAGGCTCTGCTTCTAACTTAGGCCCAAATTGTAAAATGGTCTTATCTATTGGCGATTTCGTCCCAATTCACATTCCAAGTGATATTCGGCATGCTAATTACATTGCCGGTTGCGAAATTGCATTATCTCTTATAGTTTCCGAGATATGGACTATCAATAATTTACACCTTAGGCTCTGCTTCTAACTTGGGCCCAAATTGTAAAATGGTCTTATCTATTGGCGATTTCGTTCCAATTCACATTTCAAGTAATATTCGGCATGCTAATTACATTGCCGGTTGCCAAATTGCATTATCTCTTATAGTTTCCGAGATATGGACTATCGATAATTTACACCTTAGGCTCTGCTTCTAACTTGGGCCCAAATTGTAAAATGGTCTTATCTATTGGCGATTTCGTTCCAATTCACATTCAAAGTAATATTCGGCATGCTAATTACATTGCCGGTTGCCAAATTGAATTATCTCTTATAGTTTCCGAGATATGGACTATCGATAATTTACACCTTAGGCTCTGCTTCTAACTTGGGCCCAAATTGTAAAATGGTCTTACCTATTGGCGATTTCGTTCCAATTCACATTCCAAGTAATATTCGGCATGCTAATTACATTGCCGGTTGCCAAATTGCATTATCTCTTATAGTTTCCGAGATATGGACTATCGATAATTTACACCTTAGGCTCTGCTTCTAACTTGGGCCCAAATTGTAAAATGGTCTTATCTATTGGCGATTTCGTTCCAATTCACATTCCAAGTAATATTCGGCATACTAATTACATTGCCGGTTGCCAAATTGCATTATCTCTTATAGTTTCCGAGATATGGACTATCGATAATTTACACCTTAGGCTCTGCTTCTAACTTGGGCCCAAATTGTAAAATGGTCTTATCTATTGGCGATTTCGTTCCAATTCACATTCCAAGTAATATTCGGCATGCTAATTACATTGCCGGTTGCCAAATTGCATTATCTCTTATAGTTTCCGAGATATGGACTATCGATAATTTACACCTTAGGCTCTGCTTCTAACTTGGGCCCAAATTGTAAAATGGTCTTATCTATTGGCGATTTCGTTCCAATTCACATTCCAAGTAATATTCGGCATGCTAATTACATTGCCGGTTGCCAAATTGAATTATCTCTTATAGTTTCCGAGATATGGACTATCGATAATTTACACCTTAGGCTCTGCTTCTAACTTGGGCCCAAATTGTAAAATGGTCTTACCTACTGGCGATTTCGTTCCAATTCACATTCCAAGTAATATTCGGCATGCTAATTGCATTGCCGGTTGCCAAATTGCATTATCTCTTATAGTTTCCGAGATATGGACTATCGATAATTTACACCTTAGGCTCTGCTTCTAACTTGGGCCCAAATTGTAAAATGGTCTTATCTATTGGCGATTTCGTTCCAATTCACATTCCAAGTAATATTCGGCATGCTAATTACATTGCCGGTTGCCAAATTGCATTATCTCTTATAGTTTCCGAGATATGGACTATCGATAATTTACACCTTAGGCTCTGCTTCTAACTTGGGCCCAAAATGTAAAATGGTCTTATCTATTGGCGATTTCGTTCCAATTCACATTCCAAGTAATATTCGGCATGCTAATTACATTGCCGGTTGCCAAATTGCATTAACTCTTATAGTTTCCGAGATATGGACTATCGATTATTTACACCTTAGGCTCTGTTTCTAACTTGGGCCCAAATTGTAAAATGGTCTTATCTATTGGCGATTTCGTTCCAATTCACATTCCAAGTAATATTCGGCATGCTAATTACATTGCCGGTTGCCAAATTGCATTATCTCTTATAGTTTCCGAGATATGGACTATCGATAATTTACACCTTAGGCTCTGCTGCTAACTTGGGCCCAAATTGTAAAATGGTCTTATCTATTGGCGATTTCGTTCCAATTCACATTCCAAGTAATATTCGGCATGCTAATTACATTGCCGGTTGCCAAATTGCATTATCTCTTATAGTTTCCGAGATATGGACTATCGATAATTTACACCTTAGGCTCTGCTTCTAACTTGGGCCCAAATTGTAAAATGGTCTTATCTATTGGCGATTTCGTCCCAATTCACATTCCAAGTGATATTCGGCATGCTAATTACATTGCCGGTTGCGAAATTGCATTATCTCTTATAGTTTCCGAGATATGGACTATCAATAATTTACACCTTAGGCTCTGCTTCTAACTTGGGCCCAAATTGTAAAATGGTCTTATCTATTGGCGATTTCGTTCCAATTCACATTCCATGTAATATTCGGCATGCTAATTACATTGCCGGTTGCCAAATTGCATTATCTCTTATAGTTTCCGAGATATGGACTATCGATAATTTACACCTTAGGCTCTGCTTCTAACTTGGGCCCAAATTGTAAAATGGTCTTATCTATTGGCGATTTCGTTCCAATTCACATTCCAAGTAATATTCGGCATGCTAATTACATTGCCGGTTGCCAAATTGCATTATCTCTTATAGTTTCCGAGATATGGACTATCGATAATTTACACCTTAGGCTCTGCTTCTAACTTGGGCCCAAATTGTAAAATGGTCTTCTCTATTGGCGATTTCGTCCCAATTCACATTCCAAGTAATATTCGGCATGCTAATTACATTGCCGTTTGCGAAATTGCATTATCTCTTATAGTTTCAGAGATATGGACTATCGATAATTTACACCTTAGGCTCTGCTTCTAACTTGGGCCCAAATTGTAAAATGGTCTTATCTATTGGCGATTTCGTTCCAATTCACATTCCAAGTAATATTCGGCATGCTAATTACATTGCCGGTTGCCAAATTGCATTATCTCTTATAGTTTCCGAGATATGGACTATCAATAATTTACACCTTAGGCTCTGCTTCTAACTTGGGCCCAAATTGTAAAACGGTCTTATCTATTGGCGATTTCGTTCCAATTCACATTCCCAGTAATATTCGGCATGCTAATTACATTGCCGGTTGCCAAATTGCATTATCTCTTATAGTTTCCGAGATATGGACTATCGATAATTTACACCATAGGCTCTGCTTCTAACTTGGGCCCAAATTGTAAAATGGTCTTATCTATTGGCGATTTCGTTCCAATTCACATTCCAAGTAATATTCGGCATGCTAATTACATTGCCGGTTGCCAAATTGCATTATCTCTTATAGTTTCCGAGATATGGACTATCGATAATTTACACCTTAGGCTCTGCTTCTAACTTGGGCCCAAATTATAAAATGGTCTTATCTATTGGAGATTTCGTTCCAATTCACATTCCAAGTAATATTCGGCATGCTAATTACATTGCCGGTTGCCAAATTGCATTATCTCTTATAGTTTCCGAGATATGGACTATCGATAATTTACACCTTAGGCTCTGCTTCTAACTTGGGCCCAAATTGTAAAATGGTCTTATCTATTGGCGATTTCGTTCCAATTCACATTCCAAGTAATATTCGGCATGCTAATTACATTGCCGGTTGCCAAATTGCATTAACTCTTATAGTTTCCGAGATATGGACTATCGATTATTTACACCTTAGGCTCTGCTTCTAACTTGGGCCCAAATTGTAAAATGGTCTTATCTATTGGCGATTTCGTTCCAATTCACATTCCAAGTAATATTCGGCATGCTAATTACATTGCCGGTTGCCAAATTGCATTATCTCTTATAGTTTCCGAGATATGGACTATCGATAATTTACACCATAGGCTCTGCTTATAACTTGGGCCCAAATTGTAAAATGGTCTTATCTATTGGCGATTTCGTTCCAATTCACATTCCAAGTAATATTCGGCATGCTAATTACATTGCCGGTTGCCAAATTGCATTATCTCTTATAGTTTCCGAGATTTGGACTATCGATAATTTACACCTTAGCCTCTGCTTCTAACTTGGGCCCAAATTGTAAAATGGTCTTATCTATTGGCGATTTCGTTCCAATTCACATTCCAAGTAATATTCGGCATGCTAATTACATTGCCGGTTGCCAAATTGCATTATCTCTTATAGTTTCCGAGATATGGACTATCGATAATTTACACCTTAGGCTCTGCTTCTAACTTGGGCCCAAATTGTAAAATGGTCTTATCTATTGGCGATTTCGTTCCAATTCACATTCCAAGTAATATTCGGCATGCTAATTACATTGCCGGTTGCCAAATTGCATTAACTCTTATAGTTTCCGAGATATGGACTATCGATAATTTACACCTTAGGCTCTGCTTCTAACTTGGGCCCAAATTGTAAAATGGTCTTATCTATTGGCGATTTCGTTCCAATTCACATTCCAAGTAATATTCGGCATGCTAATTACATTGCCGGTTGCCAAATTGCATTATCTCTTATAGTTTCCGAGATATGGACCATCGATAATTTACACCATAATCTCTGCTTATAACTTGGGCCCAAATTGTAAAATGGTCTTATCTATTGGCGATTTCGTTCCAATTCACATTCCAAGTAATATTCGGCATGCTAATTACATTGCCGGTTGCCAAATTGCGTTATCTCTTATAGTTTCCGAGATATGGACTATCGATAATTTACACCTTAGGCTCTGCTTCTAACTTGGGCCCAAATTGTAAAATGGTCTTATCTATTGGCGATTTCGTTCCAATTCACATTCCAAGTAATATTCGGCATGCTAATTACATTGCCGGTTGCCAAATTGAATTATCTCTTATAGTTTCCGAGATATGGACTATCGATAATTTACACTTTAGGCTCTGCTTCTAACTTGGGCCCAAATTGTAAAACGGTCTTATCTATTGGCGATTTCGTTCCAATTCGCATTCCAAGTAATATTCGGCATGCTAATTACATTGTCGGTTGCCAAATTGCATTATCTCTTATAGTTTCCGAGATATGGACTATCGATAATTTACACCTTAGGCTCTGCTTCTAACTTGGGCCCAAATTGTAAAATGGTCTTATCTATTGGCGATTTCGTCCCAATTCACATTCCAAGTGATATTCGGCATGCTAATTACATTGTCGGTTGCGAAATTGCATTATCTCTTATAGTTTCCGAGATATGGACTATCAATAATTTACACCTTAGGCTCTGCTTCTAACTTGGGCCCAAATTGTAAAATGGTCTTATCTATTGGCGATTTCGTTCCAATTCACATTCCAAGTAATATTCGGCATGCTAATTACATTGCCGGTTGCCAAATTGCATTATCTCTTATAGTTTCCGAGATATGGACTATCGATAATTTACACCTTAGGCTCTGCTTCTAACTTGGGCCCAAATTGTAAAATGGTCTTATCTATTGGCGATTTCGTTCCAATTCACATTCCAAGTAATATTCGGCATGCTAATTACATTGCCGGTTGCCAAATTGCATTATCTCTTATAGTTTCCGAGATATGGACTATCGATAATTTACACCTCAGGCTCTGCTTCTAACTTGGGCCCAAATTGTAAAATGGTCTTATCTATTGGCGATTTCGTTCCAATTCACATTCCAAGTAATATTCGGCATGCTAATTACATTGCCGGTTGCCAAATTGCATTATCTCTTATAGTTTCCGTGATATGGACTATCAATAATTTACACCTTAGGCTCTGCTTCTAACTAGGGCCCAAATTGTAAAATGGTCTTATCTATTGGCGATTTCGTTCCAATTCACATTCCAAGTAATATTCGGCATGCTAATTACATTGCCGGTTGCGAAATTGCATTATCTCTTATAGTTTCCGAGATATGGACTATCAATAATTTACACCTTAGGCTCTGCTTCTAACTTGGGCCCAAATTGTAAAATGGTCTTATCTATTGGCGATTTCGTTCCAATTCACATTCCAAGTAATATTCGGCATGCTAATTACATTGCCGGTTGCCAAATTGCATTATCTCTTATAGTTTCCGAGATATGGACTATCGATAATTTACACCTTAGGCTCTGCTTCTAACTTGGGCCCAAATCGTAAAATGGTCTTATCTATTGGCGATTTCGTTCCAATTCACATTCCAAGTAATATTCGGCATGCTAATTACATTGCCGGTTGCCAAATTGCATTATCTCTTATAGTTTCCGAGATATGGACTATCGATAATTTACACCTTAGGCTCTGCTTCTAACTTGGGCCCAAATTGTAAAATGGTCTTATCTATTGGCGATTTCGTTCCAATTCTCATTCCAAGTAATATTCGGCATGCTAATTACATTGCCGGTTGCCAAATTGCATTATCTCTTATAGTTTCCGAGATATGGACTATCGATAATTTACACCTTAATCTCTGCTTCTAACTTGGGCCCAAATTGTAAAATGGTCTTATCTATTGGCGATTTCGTTCCAATTCACATTCCAGGTAATATTCGGCATGCTAATTACATTGCCGGTTGCCAAATTGCATTATCTCTTATAGTTTCCGAGATATGGACTATCGATAATTTACACCTTAGGCTCTGCTTCTAACTTGGGCCCAAATTGTAAAATGGTCTTATCTATTGGCGATTTCGTTCCAATTCACATTCCAAGTAATATTCGGCATGCTAATTACATTGCCGGTTGCCAAATTGCATTATCTCTTATAGTTTCCGAGATATGGACTATCGATAATTTACACCTTAGGCTCTGCTTCTAACTTGGGCCCAAATTGTAAAATGGTCTTATCTATAGGCGATTTCGTTCCAATTCACATTCCAAGTAATATTCGGCATGCTAATTACATTGCCGGTTGCCAAATTGCATTATCTCTTATAGTTTCCGAGATATGGACTATCGATAATTTACACCTTAGGCTCTGCTTCTAACTTGGGCCCAAATTGTAAAATGGTCTTATCTATTGGCGATTTCGTTCCAATTCACATTCCAAGTAATATTCGGCATTCTAATTGCATTGCCGGTTGCCAAATTGCATTATCTCTTATAGTTTCCGAGATATGGACTATCGATAATTTACACCTTAGGCTCTGCTTCTAACTTAGGCCCAAATTGTAAAATGGTCTTATCTATTGGCGATTTCGTTCCAATTCACATTCCAAGTAATATTCGGCATGCTAATTACATTGCCGGTTGCCAAATTGCATTATCTCTTATAGTTTCCGAGATATGGACTATCGATAATTTACACCTTAGGCTCTGCTTCTAACTTGGGCCCAAAATGTAAAATGGTCTTATCTATTGGTGATTTCGTTCCAATTCACATTCCAAGTAATATTCGGCATGCTAATTACATTGCCGGTTGCGAAATTGCATTATCTCTTATAGTTTCCGAGATATGGACTATCAATAATTTACACCTTAGGCTCTGCTTCTAACTTGGGCCCAAATTGTAAAATGGTCTTATCTATTGGCGATTTCGTTCCAATTCACATTCCAAGTAATATTCGGCATGCTAATTACATTGCCGGTGCGAAATTGCATTATCTCTTATAGTTTCCGAGATATGGACTATCAATAATTTACACCTTAGGCTCTGCTTCTAACTTGGGCCCAAATTGTAAAATGGTCTTATCTATTGGCGATTTCGTTCCAATTCACATTCCAAGTAATATTCGGCATGCTAATTACATTGCCGGTTGCCAAATTGCATTATCTCTTATAGTTTCCGAGATATGGACTATCGATAATTTACACCTTAGGCTCTGCTTCTAACTTGGGCCCAAATCGTAAAATGGTCTTATCTATTGGCGATTTCGTTCCAATTCACATTCCAAGTAATATTCGGCATGCTAATTACATTGCCGGTTGCCAAATTGCATTATCTCTTATAGTTTCCGAGATATGGACTATCGATAATTTACACCTTAGGCTCTGCTTCTAACTTGGGCCCAAATTGTAAAATGGTCTTATCTATTGGCGATTTCGTTCCAATTCTCATTCCAAGTAATATTCCGCATGCTAATTACATTGCCGGTTGCCAAATTGCATTATCTCTTATAGTTTCCGAGATATGGACTATCGATAATTTACACCTTAATCTCTGCTTCTAACTTGGGCCCAAATTGTAAAATGGTCTTATCTATTGGCGATTTCGTTCCAATTCACATTCCAGGTAATATTCGGCATGCTAATTACATTGCCGGTTGCCAAATTGCATTATCTCTTATAGTTTCCGAGATATGGACTATCGATAATTTACACCTTAGGCTCTGCTTCTAACTTGGGCCCAAATTGTAAAATGGTCTTATCTATTGGCGATTTCGTTCCAATTCACATTCCAAGTAATATTCGGCATGCTAATTACATTGCCGGTTGCCAAATTGCATTATCTCTTATAGTTTCCGAGATATGGACTATCGATAATTTACACCTTAGGCTCTGCTTCTAACTTGGGCCCAAATTGTAAAATGGTCTTATCTATTGGCGATTTCGTTCCAATTCATACTCCAAGTAATATTCGGCATGCTAATTACATTGCCGGTTGCGAAATTGCATTATCTCTTATAGTTTCCGAGATATGGACTATCGATAATTTACACCTTAGGCTCTGCTTCTAACTTGGGCCCAAATTGTAAAATGGTCTTATCTATAGGCGATTTCGTTCCAATTCACATTCCAAGTAATATTCGGCATGCTAATTACATTGCCGGTTGCCAAATTGCATTATCTCTTATAGTTTCCGAGATATGGACTATCGATAATTTACACCTTAGGCTCTGCTTCTAACTTGGGCCCAAATTGTAAAATGGTCTTATCTATTGGCGATTTCGTTCCAATTCACATTCCAAGTAATATTCGGCATTCTAATTGCATTGCCGGTTGCCAAATTGCATTATCTCTTATAGTTTCCGAGATATGGACTATCGATAAATTACACCTTAGGCTCTGCTTCTAACTTAGGCCCAAATTGTAAAATGGTCTTATCTATTGGCGATTTCGTTCCAATTCACATTCCAAGTAATATTCGGCATGCTAATTACATTGCCAGTTGCCAAATTGCATTATCTCTTATAGTTTCCGAGATATGGACTATCGATAATTTACACCTTAGGCTCTGCTTCTAAATTGGGCCCAAAATGTAAAATGGTCTTATCTATTGGTGATTTCGTTCCAATTCACATTCCAAGTAATATTCGGCATGCTAATTACATTGCCGGTTGCCAAATTGCATTAACTCTTATAGTTTCCGAGATATGGACTATCGATTATTTACACCTTAGGCTCTGCTTCTAACTTGGGCCCAAATTGTAAAATGGTCTTATCTATTGGCGATTTCGTTCCAATTCACATTCCAAGTAATATTCGGCATGCTAATTACATTGCCGGTTGCCAAATTGCATTATCTCTTATAGTTTCCGAGATATGGACTATAGATAATTTACACCATAGGCTCTGCTTATAACTTGGGCCCAAATTGTAAAATGGTCTTATCTATTGGCGATTTCGTTCCAATTCACATTCCAAGTAATATTCGGCATGCTAATTACATTGCCGGTTGCCAAATTGCATTATCTCTTATAGTTTCCGAGATATGGACTATCGATAATTTACACCTTAGGCTCTGCTTCTAACTTGGGCCCAAATTGTAAAATGGTCTTATCTATTGGCGATTTCGTTCCAATTCACATTCCAAGTAATATTCGGCATGCTAATTACATTGCCGGTTGCCAAATTGCATTATCTCTTATAGTTTCCGAGATATGGACTATCGATAATTTACACCTTAGGCTCTGCTTCTAACTTGGGCCCAAATTGTAAAATGGTCTTATCTATTGGCGATTTCGTTCCAATTCTCATTCCAAGTAATATTCGGCATGCTAATTACATTGCCGGTTGCGAAATTGCATTAGCTCTTATAGTTTCCGAGATATGGACTATCGATAATTTACACCTTAGGCTCTGCTTCTAACTTGGGCCCAAATTGTAAAATGGTCTTATCTATAGGCGATTTCGTTCCAATTCACATTCCAAGTAATATTCGGCATGCTAATTACATTGCCGGTTGCCAAATTGCATTATCTCTTATAGTTTCCGAGATATGGACTATCGATAATTTACACCTTAGGCTCTGCTTCTAACTTGGGCCCAAATTGTAAAATGGTCTTATCTATTGGCGATTTCGTTCCAATTCACATTCCAAGTAATATTCGGCATTCTAATTGCATTGCCGGTTGCCAAATTGCATTATCTCTTATAGTTTCCGAGATATGGACTATCGATAATTTACACCATAGGCTCTGCTTATAACTTGGGCCCAAATTGTAAAATGGTCTTATCTATTGGCGATTTCGTTCCAATTCACATTCCAAGTAATATTCGGCATGCTAATTACATTGCCGGTTGCCAAATTGCATTATCTCTTATAGTTTCCGAGATATGGACTATCGATAATTTACACCTTAGGCTCTGCTTCTAACTTGGGCCCAAATTGTAAAATGGTCTTATCTATTGGCGATTTCGTTCCAATTCACATTCCAAGTAATATTCGGCATGCTAATTACATTGCAGGTTGCCAAATTGCATTATCTCTTATAGTTTCCGAGATATGAACTATCGATTATTTACACCTTAGGCTCTGCTTCTAACTTGGGCCCAAATAGTAAAATGGTCTTATCTATTGGCGATTTCGTTCCAATTCACATTCCAAGTAATATTCGGCATGCTAATTACATTGCCGGTTGCCAAATTGCATTAACTCTTATAGTTTCCGAGATATAGACTATCGATAATTTACACCTTAGGCTCTGCTTCTAACTTGGGCCCAAATTGTAAAATGGTCTTATCTATTGGCGATTTCGTTCCAATTCACATTCCAAGTAATATTCGGCATGCTAATTACATTGCCGGTTGCCAAATTGCATTATCTCTTATAGCTTCCGAGATATGGACTATCGATAATTTACACCATAGGCTCTGCTTATAACTTGGGCCCAAATTGTAAAATGGTCTTATCTATTGGCGATTTCGTTCCAATTCACATTCCAAGTAATATTCGGCATGCTAATTACATTGCCGGTTGCCAAATTGCATTATCTCTTATAGTTTCCGAGATATGAACTATCGATAATTTACACCTTAGGCTCTGCTTCTAACTTGGGCCCAAATTGTAAAATGGTCTTATCTATTGGCGATTTCGTTCCAATTCTCATTCCAAGTAATATTCGGCATGCTAATTACATTGCCGGTTGCCAAATTGCATTATCTCTTATAGTTTCCGAGATATGGACTATCGATAATTTACACCTTAATCTCTGCTTCTAACTTGGGCCCAAATTGTGAAATGGTCTTATCTATTGGCGATTTCGTTCCAATTCACATTCCAGGTAATATTCGGCATGCTAATTACATTGCCGGTTGCCAAATTGCATTATCTCTTATAGTTTCCGAGATATGGACTATCGATAATTTACACCTTAGGCTCTGCTTCTAACTTGGGCCCAAATTGTAAAATGGTCTTATCTATTGGCGATTTCGTTCCAATTCACATTCCAAGTAATATTCGGCATGCTAATTACATTGCCGGTTGCCAAATTGCATTATCTCTTATAGTTTCCGAGATATGGACTATCGATAATTTACACCTTAGGCTCTGCTTCTAACTTGGGCCCAAATTGTAAAATGGTCTTATCTATTGGCGATTTCGTTCCAATTCATACTCCAAGTAATATTCGGCATGCTAATTACATTGCCGGTTGCGAAATTGCATTATCTCTTATAGTTTCCGAGATATGGACTATCGATAATTTACACCTTAGGCTCTGCTTCTAACTTGGGCCCAAATTGTAAAATGGTCTTATCTATAGGCGATTTCGTTCCAATTCACATTCCAAGTAATATTCGGCATGCTAATTACATTGCCGGTTGCCAAATTGCATTATCTCTTATAGTTTCCGAGATATGGTCTATCGATAATTTACACCTTAGGCTCTGCTTCTAACTTGGGCCCAAATTGTAAAATGGTCTTATCTATTGGCGATTTCGTTCCAATTCACATTCCAAGTAATATTCGGCATTCTAATTGCATTGCCGGTTGCCAAATTGCATTATCTCTTATAGTTTCCGAGATATGGACTATCGATAATTTACACCTTAGGCTCTGCTTCTAACTTGGGCCCAAATTGTAAAATGGTCTTATCTATTGGCGATTTCGTTCCAATTCACATTCCAAGTAATATTCGGCATGCTAATTACATTGCCGGGTTGCCAAATTGCATTATCTCTTATAGTTTCCGAGATATGGACTATCGATAATTTACACCTTAGGCTCTGCTTCTAACTTGGGCCCAAATTGTAAAATGGTCTTATCTATTGGCGATTTCGTTCCAATTCACATTCCAAGTAATATTCGGCATGCTAATTACATTGCCGGTTGCCAAATTGCATTAACTCTTATAGTTTCCGAGATATGGACTATCGATTATTTACACCTTAGGCTCTGCTTCTAACTTGGGCCCAAATTGTAAAATGGTCTTATCTATTGGCGATTTCGTTTCCAATTCACATTCCAGTAATATTCGGCATGCTAATTACATTGCCGGTTGCCAAATTGCATTATCTCTTATAGTTTCCGAGATATGGACTATCGATAATTTACACCATAGGCTCTGCTTATAACTTGGGCCCAAATTGTAAAATGGTCTTATCTATTGGCGAATTCGTTCCAATTCACATTCCAAGTAATATTCGGCATTCTAATTGCATTGCCGGTTGCCAAATTGCATTATCTCTTATAGTTTCCGAGATATGGACTATCGATAATTTACACCTTAGGCTCTGCTTCTAACTTGGGCCCAAATTGTAAAATGGTCTTATCTATAGGCGATTTCGTTCCAATTCACATTCCAAGTAATATTCGGCATGCTAATTACATTGCCGGTTGCCAAATTGCATTATCTCTTATAGTTTCCGAGATATGGACTATCGATAATTTACACCATAGGCTCTGCTTATAACTTGGGCCCAAATTGTAAAATGGTCCTTATCTATTGGCGATTTCGTTCCAATTCACATTCCAAGTAATATTCGGCATGCTAATTACATTGCCGGTTGCCAAATTGCATTATCTCTTATAGTTTCCGAGATATGGACTATCGATAATTTACACCTTAGGCTCTGCTTCTAACTTGGGCCCAAATTGTAAAATGGTCTTATCTATTGGCGATTTCGTTCCAATTCACATTCCAAGTAATATTCGGCATGCTAATTACATTGCCGGTTGCCAAATTGCATTATCTCTTATAGTTTCCGAGATATGGACTATCGATAATTTACACTTTAGGCTCTGCTTCTAACTTGGGCCCAAATTGTAAAACGGTCTTATCTATTGGCGATTTCGTTCCAATTTCACATTCCAAGTAATATTCGGCATGCTAATTACATTGCCGGTTGCCAAATTGCATTATCTCTTATAGTTCCGAGATATGGACTATCGATAATTTAAACCTTAGGCTCTGCTTCTAACTTGGGCCCAAATTGTAAAATGGTCTTATCTATTGGCGATTTCGTTCCAATTCACATTCCAAGTAATATTCGGCATGCTAATTACATTGCCGGTTGCCAAATTGCATTAACTCTTATAGTTTCCGAGATATGGACTATCGATAATTTACACTTTAGGCTCTGCTTCTAACTTGGGCCCAAATTGTAAAACGGTCTTATCTATTGGCGATTTCGTTCCAATTCACATTCCAAGTAATATTCGGCATGCTAATTACATTGCCGGTTGCCAAATTGCATTATCTCTTATAGTTTCCGAGATTATGGACTATCGATTAATTTACACCTTAGGCTCTGCTTCTAACTTGGGCCCAAATTGTAAATGGCCTTATCTATTGGCGATTTCGTCCCAATTCACATTCCAAGTGATATTCGGCATGCTAATTACATTGCCGGTTGCGAAATTGCATTATCTCTTATAGTTTCCGAGATATGGACTATCAATAATTTACACCTTAGGCTCTGCTTCTAACTTGGGGCCCAAATTGTAAAAACGGTCTTATCTATTGGCGATTTCGTTCCAATTCACATTCCAAGTAATATTCGGCATGCTAATTACATTGCCGGTTGCCAAATTGCATTATCTCTTATAGTTTCCGAGATATGGACTATCGATAATTTAAACCTTAGGCTCTGCTTCTAACTTGGGCCCAAATTGTAAAATGGTCTTATCTATTGGCGATTTCGTTCCAATTCACATTCCAAGTAATATTCGGCATGCTAATTACATTGCCGGTTGCCAAATTGCATTAACTCTTATAGTTTCCGAGATATGGACTATCGATAATTTACACTTAGGCTCTGCTTCTAACTTGGGCCCAAATGTAAAACGGTCTTATCTATTGGCGATTTCGTTCCAATTCACATTCCAAGTAATATTCGGCATGCTAATTACATTGCCGGTTGCCAAATTGCATTATCTCTTATAGTTTCCGAGATATGGACTATCGATAATTTACACCTTAGGCTCTGCTTCTAACTTGGGCCCAAATTGTAAAATGGTCTTATCTATTGGCGATTTCGTCCCAATTCACATTCCAAGTGATATTCGGCATGCTAATTACATTGCCGGTTGCGAAATTGCATTATCTCTTATAGTTCCGAGATATGGACTATCAATAATTTACACCTTAGGCTCTGCTTCTAACTTGGGCCCAAATTGTAAAATGGTCTTATCTATTGGCGATTTCGTTCCAATTCACATTCCAAGTAATATTCGGCATGCTAATTACATTGCCGGTTGCCAAATTGCATTATCTCTTATAGTTTCCGAGATATGGACTATCGATAATTTACACCTTAGGCTCTGCTTCTAACTTGGGCCCAAATTGTAAAATGGTCTTATCTATTGGCGATTTCGTTCCAATTCACATTCCAAGTAATATTCGGCATGCTAATTACATTGCCGGTTTGCCAAATTGCATTATCTCTTATAGTTTCCGAGATATGGACTATCGATAATTTACACCTTAGGCTCTGCTTCTAACTTGGGCCCAAATTGTAAAATGGTCTTATCTATTGGCGATTTCGTTTCAATTCACATTCCAAGTAATATTCGGCATGCTAATTACATTGCCGGTTGCCAAATTGCATTATCTCTTATAGTTTC